>NC_045962.1:86675698-86683198 GCF_010909765.2 Amblyraja radiata | reverse complement strand
CCCTAGAGCTCTATCTAACTCTCTCTTAAATCCATCCAGTGACTTGGCCTCCACTGCCCTCTGTGGCAGGGAATTCCACAAATTCACAACTCTCTGGGTGAAAAAGTTTTTTCTCACCTCAATCTTAAATGACCTCCCCTTTATTCTAAGACTGTGGCCCCTGGTTCTGGACTCGCCCAACATTGGGAACATTTTTCCTGCATCTAGCTTGTCCAGTCCTTTTATAATTTTATATGTTTCTATAAGTAACCCCCCTCATCCTTCTAAACTCCAGTGAATACAAGCCTAGTCTTTTCAATCTTTCCCCATATGACAGTCCCGCCATCCCAGGGATCAATCTCGTGAACCTACGCTGCACTGCCTCAATCACAAGGATGTCCTTCCTCAAATTAGGAGACCAAAACTGTACGCAATACTCCAGATATGGTCTCACCAGAGCCCTATACAGGTTAATTGGCTTTGGTGAAATTGTCCCTGGTGTATGTAGGATAGTGTCTAGGGTGATCGCCAGTTGGCACAGATTGGCAGGTTCGTGATTAGTGCGGGTATCAGGGGTTTATGGGGAGAAGGCAGGAGAATGGGGTTAGGAGGGAGAGATAGATCAGCCATGATTGTTTAAGAAGGAACTGCAGATGCTGGAAAATCGAAGGTAGACAAAAATGCTGGAGAAATGCTGGAGCGGGTGCAGCAGCATCTATGGAGCGAAGGAAATAGGCAAAGTTTCGGGCCGAAACCCTTCTTTCTTCAAACATGATTGAATGGCACAGTAGGCATGATGGGCCAAATGGCCTAATTCTGCTCCTTTCCCTTATGAATATGAATATGAATGGAGGAGGCCCAGAACAGAAAGGTCAGTGTGGGAACGGGCAGGGGCTCAAACTCGTTACCTGCACAGATCTGTTTGAAGAATGTTACTTCGAAGGTAGACACAAAATGCTGGAGTAACTCAGCGGGACAGGCAGCATCTCTGGAGAGAAGGAATGGGTGACGTTTCGGGTCGAGAGCCTTCTTCAGACTGATGTCGGGGGAGGGGGCGGGACAGAGACTGGTGGGAGAACTGGGAAGGGGGAGGGGATGGAGAGAGAGGGAGAAAGCAGGGACTATCTGAAGTTAGAGAAGTCAATGTTCATACCGCTGGGGTGTAAACTGCCCAAGCGAAATACGAGGCGCTGTTCCTCCAATTTGCGCTGGGCCTCACTCTGGCAATGGAGGAGGCCCAGGACAGAAAGGTCGGATTGGGAATGGGAGGGGGAGTTGAAGTGCTGGGCCACCGGGAGATCAGGTTGGTTAAGACGGACTGGGCGGAGGTGTTGGGCGAAACGATCGCCGAGCCTGCGCTTGGTCTCGCCGATGTTACTTCGTTCTGTTCAGTTTAGTTTATCGTCCCGTGTACCGAGGTACAGTGAAAAGCTTCTGTTGCGTGCTAACCAGTCAGCGGAAAGACAATACATGATTACAATCGAGCCGTCCACAGTGTACAGATACAGGATAAAGGGAATAACGTTTAGTGCAAGGTAAAGTCAGCAAAGTCCGATCAAGGATAGTCCGAGGGTCACCAATGAGGTGGATGGGAGGTCAGGACCGCTCTCTAGTTGGTGAGAGGACGGTTCAGTTGCCTGATAACAGCCGGGAAGAAACTGTCCCTGAATCTGGAGGTGTGTGTGTGTTGGTTTTCACACTTCTGTACCTCTTGCCCGATGGGAGAGGGGAGAAGAGGGAGTGACCGGAGGGTGAGACTGGTCCTTGATGATGCTGCTGGCCTTGCCGAGGCAGCGTGAGGTGTAGATGGAGTCGATGGGAGGGAGGTTGGTTTGTGTGTGTGTGTGAGTGTGTGTGTGTGTGTGTGTGTGTGTGTGTGTGTGTGTGCGTGTGTGTGTGTGTGTGTGTGTGTGTGTGTGTGTGTGTGTGTGTGTGTAACGGTCTGGGCTGCGTCCACAATTCTCTGCGATTTCTCGCTGGTCTTGGAGGGCGCTGTTCCCAAACCGTGCCGTTAGACGTCGAATCTCCAAGGATTATTTATCCCTCGGCAAATAAATAAAACGTTACGGCACTTGCGGCTTTGGGATCATGCCGTGCAGAAATCGACAGCTCCATTTATTTTTGAGATACAGCATGGGAACAGACCCTTCGGCCCATCGAATCCGTGCCGACCAGCGATCACCCGTTCACACTAGTTCTATGTTATCCCAACTTTGCCATCCACTCCCATCACACTAGAAACATAGACAATAGGTGCAGGAGTAGGCCATTCGGCCCTTCGAGCCTGCACCGCCATTCAATATGATCATGGCTGATCATCCAACTCAGTATCCTGTACCTGCCTTCTCTCCATACCCCCTGATCCCTTTAGCCACAAGGGCCACATCTAACTCCCTCTTAAATATAGCCAATGAACTGTGGCCTCAACTACCTTCTGTGGCAGAGAATTCCACAGATTCACCACTCTCTGTGTGAAAAATGTTTCCTCATCTCGGTCCTAAAAGACTTCCTCCTTATCCTTAAACTGTGACCCCTTGTTCTGGACTTCCCCAACATCAGGAATAATCTTCCTGCATCTAGCCTGTCCAACCCCTTAAGAATTTTGTAAGTTTCTATAAGATGCCCCCTCAATCTTCTAAATTCTAGCGAGCACAAGCCGAGTCTATCCAGTCTTTCTTCATATGAGAGTCCTGACATCCCAGGAATCAGTCTGGTGAACCTTCTCTGTACTCCCTCTATGGTAACAATGTCTTTCCTCAGATGTGGAGACCAAAACTGTACGCAATACTCCAGGTGTGGTCTCACCAAGACCCTGTACAACTGCAGTAGAACCTCCCTGCTCCTATACTCAAATCCTTTTGCTATGAATGCTAACATTCATAGCAAAAGAATGTTAGGGGGCGATTTACAATTTTTACCGAAGTCAATTGAGCTACAAACCTGTATGTGTCTTTGGCATGCGGGAGGAAACTCACCGGGAAGAACGTGCAAACTCCACACAAACAGCACCCGAGGGGCAGGATCGAACCTGGGTCTCTGGTGCTGTGGGGCCGTGGCTCGACCTGTCCAAATGTCTTTTAAAGGTCATAGTACCTACTTCAACTACCTCCTCTGGCAGCTCGTTCCATACGCCCACCACCCAACTTGCCCACACAGACCAACATGGCCCACCTAACGTTTGGAGGGATATGGACCAAACGCAGGCAGGTGGGACCAGTGTAGCTGGGGCAATGTTGGCCGGTGCATGGGCAAGTTGGGCCGAAGGGCCTGTTTCCACGCTGTATCACTCTACGACTCTGTGACCTGCCTGCCTTTGGCCCATATCCCCCCAAACCTGTCCCATTCATGTGCCTAGTCACAGGTAGAATGTGCTAACTACACACACACACATAGATGGACACAAACAGACACACACAGGGACACACGCAAACACAGGCAGATGTACACACAGATTCAATAGACAATAGATGCAGGAGTAGGCCATTCGGCCCTTCGAGCCAGCACCGCCATTCAATGTGATCATGGCTGATCATCCACAATCAGTACCCCGTTCCTGCCTTCTCCCCGCTATCTTTAAGAGCCCTATCTAGCTCTCTCTTGAAAGTATCCAGAGAACCTGCCTCCACCGCCCTCTGAGGCAGAGAATTCCACAGACTCACCACTCTGTGAAAAAGTGTTTCCTCGTTTCCGTTCTAAATGGCCTACCCCTTATTCTTAAAATTCACACAGTCTCTCACACACACACACACACACACACACACACACACACACACACACACACACACACACACACACACACACACACACACACACACACACACACACACACCACCCACACACACACACACACACTCACAGACACACAGAGAGACGCACACTCAGACACACACTCACAGACACACACTCACAGACACACACTCACAGACACACACTCACAGGCACACACTCACAGACACACACTCACAGACACACATAGAGACGCACACTCACAGACACACACTCACAGGCACACACTCACAGACACACATAGAGACGCACACTCACAGACACACACTCACAGGCACACACTCACAGACACACACTCACAGACACACACTCACAGACACACATAGAGACGCACACTCACAGACACACACTCACAGGCACACACTCACAGGCACACACTCACAGGCACACACTCACAGACACACACTCACAGGCACACACTCACAGACACACACTCACAGACACACATAGAGACGCACACTCACAGACACACACTCACAGGCACACACTCACAGACACACACTCACAGACACACACTCACAGGCACACACTCACAGACACACACTCACAGGCACACACTCACAGACACACACTCACAGACACACACTCACAGACACACACTCACAGACACACACTCACAGACACACACTCACAGACACACACTCACAGACACACACACAGAGACACACTCACAGACACACACTCACAGACACACACACACAGACACACACTCACAGACACACACTCACAGACACACACTCACAGACACACACTCACAGACACACACACACACACAGACACACACTCACAGACACACACTCACAGACACACACACAGAGACACACACACACAGACACACACTCACAGACACACACACACACACACACAGACACACACACACAGACACACACTCACAGACACACACACACAGACACACACTCACAGACACACACTCACAGGCACACACTCACAGACACACACTCACAGGCACACACTCACAGACACACACTCACAGACACACACTCACAGGCACACACTCACAGACACACACTCACAGGCACACATAGAGACGCACACTCACAGACACACACTCACAGACACACATAGAGACGCACACTCACAGACACACACTCACAGGCACACACTCACAGACACACACTCACAGACACACACTCACAGACACACATAGAGACGCACACTCACAGACACACACTCACAGGCACACACTCACAGACACACACTCACAGACACACACTCACAGGCACACACTCACAGACACACACTCACAGGCACACACTCACAGACACACACTCACAGACACACACTCACAGACACACACTCACAGACACACACACACAGACAGACACACACAGACACACACTCACAGACAGACACACACTCACAGACACACACTCACAGACACACACTCACAGACACACACTCACAGACACACACTCACAGACACACACTCACAGACACACACTCACAGACACACACTCACAGGCACACACTCACAGACACACACTCACAGGCACACACTCACAGACACACACTCACAGACACACACTCACAGACACACACTCACAGACACACACACACAGACAGACACACACAGACACACACTCACAGACAGACACACACTCACAGACACACACTCACAGACACACACTCACAGACACACACTCACAGACACACACACAGAGACACACACACACAGACACACACTCACAGACACACACTCACAGACACACACACACACACAGACACACACAGACACACACTCACAGACAGACACACACTCACAGACACACACTCACAGACACACACTCACAGACACACACTCACAGACACACACTCACAGACACACACTCACAGACACACACACACACACAGACACACACAGACACACACTCACAGACACACACACAGAGACACACACACACAGACACACACTCACAGACACACACACACACACACACAGACACACACACACAGACACACACTCACAGACACACACACACAGACACACACTCACAGACACACACACACACACACACAGACACACACACACAGACACACACTCACAGACACACACACACATAGACACCGCCATCCTCCCTCTCCTGTCTCCCCCTCTCCCCTCCACTCCTCTCCCCCCTCCCCTCCTTACCTCCCATCCTCCTCTCCTCTCCCACCCCCTCCCCCCCTCTCTCCCTCCCTCTCCTCCCCCGCCTCACGAAAGTGAGACTTAGCGCTGAGAGCTGACTGGGAGTGACGGACGGGAGACAGCTGTGTGTGTGTGTCAGAGTGACAGGGGAGAGCGAGAGAGAGGGAGGGAGGGAGGGAGGGAGGGAGAGATAGCAGAGTCAGTGACCACTGGGAACTCTCCCAGCCCCTGGGTCGGAGCAGTAACACCATCAACTGGGCTCCTCCAAAGTCACCTCCAACTTCTCCGACACCAGCCCCCCCCCCCCCCCCCCACAAAAAAATCCCAAACAGTCATCTATCCCACCAAACTCCGAGAGGAAAGAGTGCCGGTGGTCTCTCCCCCCCCCCCACCCACAGAAGAACAAGACACAGCCACTTCAACACACAGGGGGTCTCCTGGACTCTGACGTTAAAGGTGGATCGAGTGAACGGAATCGAACCAGAACTTCACCAAAGGAAAAAGCTTGTCCCACTTGGGAGAGAGTCCAGGGGGAAGGTTTCTCACGAAGGAACAACAAAAGGTACGGCTCGCCTCTCTCCATCTTTGCAAACTTTTATTTAGCACTTTAGAAAAAAAAACAGCTAAGGTAGGCAAGTTTATTTTAAAACTCTTGGGAGAGATTTTAAATTCTTCCTCCATGCTCCCCCCCCTCCCCCCCGCATCCCCTCACCCCCCCACCCTCCCCCCCCACCCCCACAATCACGCCTCCCGTCCCCCCATCCCACCTCCCACCTTCCCATCCCCCCTCCCTCCATACCCCCCCACCCCCCCATCCCCCATCCCACCTTCCCATCCCCCCCGTTCCCCCCCCCTTCCCCCCCCCCCACTCCCCCCATCACGCCTCCCCTCCCGTCCCCCCCATCCCACCCCCACCTTCCCATCCCCCCTCCCCCCAGAGGGGGGGAACAGGAGGGGGTGTGAAGAGTGAATGGGAGTGGAGTTGAAGGGGAGTGGAGTAGGAGTTGAGAGGGGGGTAATAATAATAATAATGGATGGGATTTATATAGCGCCTTTCTAATACTCAAGGCGCTTTACATCGCATTATTCATTCACTCCTCAGTCACACTCGGTGGTGGTAAGCTACTTCTGTAGCCACAGCTGCCCTGCGGCAGACTGACGGAAGCGTGGCTGCCAATCTGCGCCTACGGCCCCTCCGACCACCACCAATCACTCACACACATTCACACACATTCACACACAGAGTGGAGTAGGAGTTGTGGAGGGGGAGGGTGAGAAGGAGGAGGTGGAGTTCTGAGTCGAGGGGGAGGGGAGGTTGAGATTGAGTGCAGCCGAGGTGTCATGGTGGAGTTTGAGTAGCATTGGCGTTGAATGCTGGAGGTTGACAAGTTCACAAGTTCACAAGTTCTAGGAGTAGAAATAGACCATTCGGCCCATCGACTCCGCTCCGCCATTCAATCATGGCTGATCTCTGCCTCCTAATCCCATTTTCCTGCCCTCCCCATAACCCCTGACACCTATTCTAATAAAAAATGTGTCTATCTCTGCCTTAAAGATATCCGTTGAGTTGAGTGGAGTAGAGTTGAGTT
>NC_045962.1:86521773-86675498 GCF_010909765.2 Amblyraja radiata | reverse complement strand
CACCCCCCCCCCCCCCCCCCCCCCCCCCCAATAAGGCAGAGGGTACAGCCACAACTCTGGGCCCCTCTCACTCCCTCCACATGGGAGTGGGGACAGAAGGAGAAGGAGGAGGGGGGAGAGCTGGATGCGTTTGCTTTTCAGGAGCATCATGAGATCTCTCTCTCTCCCTCTCTCTCGCTCTGGGAGACCGATGATCCCACAGCCAAGAGCCGTCGTTGTTATCGACTACATTCTCCCAACCCGATCTGATGGTTTATTTTGGCTTAAACAGATGAGACAGTAACTCCCCCCCCCCCTCCCCCCCCCCCCCCCCCCACTCCCCCCCCAACCCACCCACATGCCTTTTACTTGCTATAAACGTATAACTGAGTATCTTACAACAAAGTGGTCACCTGTCTCAGATTGCTTCTCCTCAGGTGACGTGGCCAAGGTTACTGGGGAGGGGGGGGGGCTGAGATGGGGGAGCTTCAGGTGCAGTAGGTTCACATCTTCCTGCTCCCTTCGAGACCCCGGCCTCTTACTCAGCCTTCGGAGATAGATTCCAGCAAGATCCTGCCGACTACTCCAATGTTAACTCCAACCCTGTGTCTTCACACTAAACCCCGTGCCTCTAGACATAGAAACATCGAAACATAAAAAACAGGTGCAGGAGTAGGCCATTCAGCCCTTCGAGCCTGCAACGCCATTCAATAATGATCATGGCTGATCATCCAACTCAGTATCCTGTACCTGCCTTCTCTCCATACCCTCTGATCCCCTTAGCCACAAGGGCCACATCTAACTCCCTCTTAAATATAGCAAATGAACTGGCCTCAACTACCTTCTGTGGCAGAGAATTCCACAGATTCACCACTCTGTGTGAAAAATGTTTTTCTCATCTCGGTTTTAAAGGATTTCCCCTCTATCCTTAAGCTGTGACCCCTTGTCCTGGACTTCCCCAACATCGGGAATAATCATCCTGCATCTAGCCTGTCCAACCCTTTAAGAATTTTGAAAGTTTCTATAAGATCCCCCCTCAATCTCCTAAATTCTAGAGAGTATAAACCAAGTCTATCTCTCTATTCAAATATAGCCAATGAACTGGCCTCAACTACCCTCTATGGCAGAGAATTCCACAGATTCACAACTCTGGGTGAGAACGTTTTTCCTCATCTCCGTTCTAAATGGCCTCCCCCTTATTCTTAAACTGTGACCCCTGGTTCTGGTCTCCCCCCAACATCGGGAACTCTAGACTCGAGATTCTCTTTAGCGTCGTTCAGCTTGGTTAGTACGGGTGTCTGGGGTTATGGGGAGAAGTCAGGAGAATGGGGTTAGGAGGGAGAGATAGATCAGCCATCATTGAATGGTGGAGTAAACATGATGGGCCGAATGGCCTAATTCTACTCCGATTCCTTATGAAAAAAAATCGATCACCGCTCTTCACAAAAAAAATTCAACGTCAAACCTCGGGTAGAGAAGTGGACAGGTGAGAGGGAGGGGGGGGGGGAGGGGAGGGGGTGGTGGGTTGAGGGGGTTAGCTCCTACACCTGGGAAGCAGGTCCAATGGTGGTGGAACGACTCAAATACTAACGTTTCAATGAGTGCTGGAGTAACTCAGCGGGTCAGGCAGCATCTGTGGAGAACGTGGATAGGTGACGTTTCACAGAGTGCTGGAGTAACTCAGCGGGTCAGGCAGCATCTGTGGAGAACACGGATAGGTGACGTTTCACAGAGTGCTGGGGAAGTCCAGGACAAGGGGTCACAGTTTAAGGATAAGGGGAAAGTCTTTTAGGACCGAGATGAGAAAAACATTTTTCACACAGAGAGTGGTGAATCTGTGGAATTGTCTGCCACAGAAGGTAGTTGAGGCCAGTTCATTAACTATATTTAAGAGGGAGTTAGATGTGGCCCTTGTGGCTAAAGGGATCAGGGGGTATGGAGAGAAGGCAGGTACAGGATATTGAGTTGGATGATCAGCCATGATCATATTGAATGGCGGTGCAGGCTCGAAGGGCCGAATGGCCTACTCCTGCACCTATTTTCTATGTTTCTATGTTTCTATCATTGAAGAACATGAACTTGAGTTAGACTTGGGAGAGATAGATCAGCCATGATTGACCTGATCAGCAGAGTAGACTCGATGGGCCGAATGGCCTGATTCTGCTCCTATCATTGATGAAAATGAACGAGTTAGACTTGGGCGAGTTATCTGGTTTACATTCTCCTCACACTCTCTTCACACAAAGGGCGATGATGGACTTTATTCCTTGGAGCACAGGAGGCTGAGGGGTGACCATATAGCGGTGTATAAAATCACTTCCCAGACGGAAGTGAATTACAAACTGGAAGACATAGGTTTAAGGTGAGAGGGGAAAGATTTAATAGAAGGGTTTCGACCTGAAACGTTGCCTATTTCCTTCGCTCCATAGATGCTGCTGCACTTGCTGAGTTTCTCCAGCACTTTTGTCTACCTTAAATTTAATAGGAACCTAAGGGGTAACTTTTAGACAATAGACAATAGGTGCAGGAGTAGGCCATTCGGCCCTTCGAGCCAGCACTGCCATTCAATGTGATCATGGCTGATCATCCACAATCAGTACCCCGTTCCTGCCTTCTCCCCATATCCCCTGACTCTGCTATCTTCAAGAGCCCTATCTAACTCTCTCTTGAAAGCATCCAGAGAACCTGCCTCCACCGCCCTCTGAGGCAGAGAATTCCACAGACTCACAACTCTCTGGGTGGATAAATGTTTCCTCGTCTCCGTTCTAAATGGCTTACCTCTTATTCTTTTTTTTTTTAAAGGGTGGTGGGTGTATGGAACGAGCTGCCAGAGGAGGTAGTTGAGGCAGATACTATAAGAGCATTTAAAAGATACTTGGACAGGTACATGTTTAGGAAGGAACTGCAGATGCTGGTTAAAACCAAAGATAGACACAAAGTGCTGGAGTAACTCAGCGGGACAGGCAGCATCTGTGGAGAGAAGGAATGGGTGCCAGAGGGAGGGAGAGATAGATCAGCCACGATTGAATGGTGGAGTAGACTTGACGGGCCGAATGGCCTAATTCTTCCTATCACAATAGACAATAGGTGCTGGAGTAGGCCATTCGGCCCTTCGAGCCAGCACCGCCATTCAATGTGATCATGGCTGATCATCCCCAATCAGTACCCCGTTCCTGCCTTCTCCCCATATCCCCTGACTCCACTATTTTTAAGAGCCCTATCCAGCTCTCTCTCAGAGAACCTGCCTCCGCCGCCCTCTGAGGCAGAGAATTCCACACTTATCACTTATGACCTTAAGAACTCAGCGGGTCAGGCAGCATCTGTGGAGAGAAGGAATAGGTGTCGTTTCGGGTCGAGACCCTTCTTCAGACTGAGGGTCAGGGGAGAGGGGGACTAGAGGTGTGAAAAGGAACATGGGACAAATGAAAGGCAGCAATGATGATCAAGGAAAGATGGAGCCCACAATGGTCCGTTGTTGGTTGTGGAGAAGGATACAGACAGTGAAACTTAGCAGGACGACAGTGAAACTAGTGCCACGACTAGTGTGGGGGAGGGGACAGAGGGAGAGGGGATGCAAGGGTTACTTGGAGTTAGAGAAACCAATGTTCATCCCACAGGCTTGTAAACTGCAGTTCAGTTTATTGTCACGTGTACCAAGGTACAGTACAAAACATCTATGTTTCGTGCTACCCAGTCAGCGGGAAAGACTACATGATTACAATCGAGCGGCCCACAGTGTACATAGAGGCAGGATAAAGGGAATAATGTTCAAGAAGGAACTGCAGATGCTGGAGAATCGAAGGTAGACAAAAGTGCTGGAGAAACTCAGCGGGTGAGGCAGCATCTATGGAGCGAAGGAATAGGCGACGTTTCGGGTCGAGACCCTTCGTCAGACTGAACGTTTAGTGCAATATAAAATCCAGCAAAGTCCGATTAAAGATAGTCCGAGGGTCTCCAATGAGGTGGATGGGAGGTCAGGACCGCTCTCTAGTTGGTGAGAGGACGGTTCAGTTGCCTGATAACAGCCGGGAAGAAACTGTCCCTGAATCTGGAGGTGTGTGTGCGTTGGTTTTCACACTTCTGTACCTCTTGCCCGATGGGGGAGGGGAGAAGAGGGAGTGACCGGGGCGGGGATGAGACTGGTCCTTGGTGATGCTGCTGGCCTTGCCGAGGCAGCGTGAGGTGTAGATGGGAGTCGACGGGAGGGAGGTTGCGGTTCGTGTGACGGTCTAGGCTGTGTCCACAGCTGTCCGCAACTCCTCCAACCCTCGGACGTGGATCGAGTATCGTCACCAGTGAGCGGTCGCTGTTAGTCACGTGTTTACGTGTGGACGCGTCTCACAGGGCGTGAAACCGCGCACGCGGGCTCAATACCCCAACCCTGAATACCCTCTCCGCCGGATGCATTCAAGTATTTTTACAGTCCTTTCCCCAACCTCTGCTCATTCGATGAGTGCCGGGATATTGTGTATACGCGCGTACATTGATAAATTATTTTATTGAGAATAGATGTGAGAATTTAAAAAAAGAAGCTACACGTGGAAGGTTTGCGATAATTAATGACTGACTGACCTCCCGGCATTTGTCCCGTGAAAACCAAGATGTGTTTGTACAAACACTTGTATTTTTGTGCCAATGATTTTTCAGACTGTCTTTCCTTCGGTGTTGTCACCCATGCCCGAACAGAAACCTCTTTAATAAAACCTCGTGTGTTCTACTCACTGAGTCTCCTGTCGTATGTTCCCTGCGGATAAGGTCAGGGGATGTTTCGAGCAACATCTTCATTGTAAATAGAAAATGGGACGCCAAGTGCTGGAGTAATAAATATGCTCCGAACTACATAGACTTGGGGGGCATTAGTTTTATCTTTATACACTACTAGACTAAGTGGGACCCGTTGGGTCCCATGTTCACACGGGAGGGCTGGTCCCCCGATGCAATATTCCACCTCTCCGCCAATTCTAATATTGGTGGCCAGTTGGGGGGCTTTCTGGAGCGCTGGTATGGGTTCTTGGGGTGGCAGCTCAGTCCCTCAAGCATGATCTGCTGGCAGCTCACTCACTCACGGCTTGTGGGCTGGCAGTTGACATGGCTAATCCTTGAAATTCCATTTCAAGCAGGGTGCAAGGCCACCAAATTCAAATCCATTTTCCTACCATTTCAAGCAGGGTGCAAGGCCACCGAATTCAAATGCAGTTTCATTCCATTTCAAGCAGGGTGCAAGGCCACCGAATTCAAGTGCAGTTTCATTCCATTTCAAGCAGGGTGCAAGGCCACCAAATTCAAATGCAGTTTTGTACCATTTCACGCAGGGTGAAACCACCATAAAACCACACAAAACACCAAACTCACAGTTCATTAGACATTCAGTGTGTTCAGTTGATTCACAGCTCAGACAGAGTTGTGACCTCTGCCTCCCCCATCATGCAGAGACTGAGCCATATCCACACTTCCAGGTTTTATGACCCCTCCCCCTCCCACTGGAAAAGGTGTGGCCTTCATGGCGTGATTGACAGGAGAGAGATTCTCAACATTTTTTAGCACTAATAACACTTTTATTTTTCATTGATGGGAAGAATTCTCTGCACCTGCTGAGCGGAGTGGGACTGAGTAAGATGGCCAAAAATCACAGCTGTAAGTGGTAGCGTTTTATCTAAAATCAATATACAGTGCAAACAGGAAGTTACCCAAAGCACCCAAATCACCATTTGCAGTAATGCCTTTTAACTTCAAGCCAAAGCACCCAAACAACCATTTGCAAGCAGTGCCTTTTAATTTTAAACCAATCATATTTTCATTTTCAAACCACATTGTTGGGACTCACAGTTGAGTAGACATGTGTTCAGTGTTATTCAGAGCTCAGAGAGATGTGACCCTCTGGCTCCCTCCATCTTGCAGAGACTGAGTGAGGCACACCACCTCCGGGTTTTATAGTCCCTCCCCCTCCCACCAGCAGGGGCAGCAGAGAGAATGGCAAATTGTTTAAAAACATTAACATCTCTCTGATTTTGCATCGAGTTAGACTGTCCTCTCATGGAAGACGCCTGTGCGTGACTTTGTTTAACGTGGGGAGACTGGTGCACAGACAGCCTCCCCACGTGGGGTCCTTGACAGATCTGGGTCAGGATCCAGTGGCATGGAGTCCAAGACGACCGGAGACCCTTTTCTGCCGCAGCCTTCATCCGCCTTCCCAGCCGTTGTGACGTTAGCTCCACTAAGGTCAGCCATCGTCCTCCGCCTGTTCCACCGTTGAGGTCTTGGTTGGATCGCTCTTTGTCAGAGACCTCCCCCTCGACCTTACCGCCATGGGTGGCCCTACCAGGAGCACAGCTCCAGACGGCATCGCTCTCAGGATCTCAGGGGGGGGGGGGGGGGGGGGGGGTGTGTGTGTGTGTGTGTGTGTGTGTGTGTGTGTGTGTGTGTGTGTGTGTGTGTGTGTGTGTGTGTGTGTGTGTGTGTGTCAGCAGCATCTCTGGAGAGAAGGAATGGGTGACGTTTTGGGTTGAGTCTGAAGAAGGCTCACGACTTGAAACGTGACCCATTCCTTCTCTCCAGAGATGCTGCCTGTCCCGCTGAGTTACCCCAGCATGTTGTCTCTATCTTTTTTTATATATTATGGAAACAAGGAACTGCAGATGCTGGTTAACATAAAAACGAATCAATGTGCTGGAGTTCGTAAGCCATGGAGGGAGAATTAGGCCATTCGTCCCATCGAATCTACCCCGACATTCAGTCATGGCTGATCTCTATTTCCCTCTCAACCCCATTCTCCTGCCTTCTCCCCAAAACTCAGTGAGTCGGGTGCTGAGTGTGCTGTGTGCTGAGCCCCCTCCCTCCTCTACTCCCTCTACACCTGTGACTGTGACACCTACACCGACCCACAGCACGAACACCATCAATAAATTTGCAGACGACACAAGAGTGGCGGGGCTGATCACTGAGGGCGATGAGTCAGCTTACAGGGAGGAGGTACAGAGAACTGATGCTCAGAGAACAACTTAGCACTCAATACCAAGAAAACAAAAGAGCTTTCCAGGTGCGGCAGAGGTTCACATCTGTGCAAAGAAACAGTATACATACATTTCTCAAGTTTCCCAAGTTTCATTTTTCTTTTTTTTGGTCCGCAATAAACCAACCTGATCTCCCGGTGGCTCAGCACTTCAACTCCCCCTCCCATTCCCAATCCGACCCTATCTGTCCTGGGCCTCCTCCGTGGCCAGAGTGAGCAACACCGGAAATTGGAGGAACCTCGTGCTGTTATTGCCTCATATTGTGTTTTGTATTGAATTCTGTCTTTACTTTGTGTACTAGTCATGTCTCCTGGCTCCTGCCATAAATCCTGGCATCACATCACTCCAGTCCTCAAACAACTTCACTGGTTTCCCATCTCCCACAGGATCACCTACAAAATCCTGGTCCTCACCTACAAAGCCCTCCACCATCTGGCCCCCCCCATATCTCACTGACCTCCTCTCCCCTACCAACCCTCACGGTCCCTCAGATCCACATCAGCCGGTCTCCTCTCCATCCACAAGTCCAACCTCTGCAGTTTTGGGGACAGAGCCTTCTCCAGGGCAGCTCCCAGGCTCTGGAACTCCCTCCCCAACTGATCCGCAATTCCGTGTCCCTCACCATCTTCCAGTCCCGCCTCAAGACCCATCTCTTCACCTCTGCCTATCCTTAGCCCCACGTCCCCCTCCCTTTTCATCTGTGCTTGAATTGCCTCATATTGTGTTTTGGATTGAATTCTGTCTTTAATTTGTGTACTAGTCATGTCTCTACTATTTATTTCATTCCGCTTACATGTTTTTCCTCTACCTGCTAAATTTTTGTAAGGTGTCCTTGAGACTCTTGAAAGGCGCCCATAAATAAAATGTATTATTATTATTATTATTATTATTATTATTATTATTTGTCGTTATTATTTAACTGTTACGTTGGAGCCCCACTCGGGCAGCGCGCCTGGAATGTTGTATGTATTTACAATGATGAGAAAGTTCAAGTTCGAGTTCAGGTTCACATTTATTGCCACACGCACCACTTAAGGTACAGTGGAATTTGATTTACCATACAAACAAAATGGCACAATACACAATACCATTCGCCATGAACATCCACCACAGTGGAATCAACATTCTTCCCTGTGGTGGAAGGCAACAAGGTTCAGCCAGTCCTCCTCCTTTGTTCATCCGTGGTCGGGGCCATGAACCCTCCGTAGTGGCTGCTACAGACGGCCCGATGTACAGGCCCTCTCGTTGGGATGCTCGGACAGATGGACACTCCGCGGCTTCGAGGTCCCGAATCGGCCGCTTCCTACCGGTGACCGGGGCTTTTCGATGTTATAGGCCGCAGTAATGAAGTGTATTATTATTATTATTATTAATATTATTATATACAATAAACAATTGGTGCAGGAGTAGGCCATTCGGCCCTTCGAGCCAGCACCGCCATTCAATATGATCATGGCTGATCATCCCCAATCAGTACCCCGTTCCTGCCTTCTCCCCATATCCCCTGACTCCGCTATCTTTAAGAGCCCTATCTAGCTCTCTCTTGAAAGCATCCAGAGAACCGGCCTCCACCGCCCTCTGAGGCAGAGAATTCCACAGACTCACAACTCTCTGTGAGAAAAAGTGTTTCCTCGTCTCCGTTCTAAATGGCTTACCCCTTATTCCTAAACTGTGTGGCCCCTGGTTCTGGACTCCCCCAACATCAGGAACATGTTTCCTGCCTATAGTGTGTCCAAGCCCTTAACAATCTTATATGTTTCAAAGCAAACAGAGATAAAAATGTATAGGTAGGAACTGCAGATGCTGGTTTAAACCCATCATTTAAGACTGATGAAGTCTGAAGAAGGGTCTCGACCCGAAACGTCGCCCACTCCTTCTCTCCAGAGATGCTGCCTGTCCCGCTGAGTTACTCCAGCATTTTGTGTCTACCTTCAAGAGTCAAGTTTTATTGTCCTATTTAGAAACATAGAAACATAGAAATTAGGTGCAGGAGTAGGCCATTCGGCCCTTCGAGCCAGCACCGCCATTCAATGTGATCATGGCTGATCATCCACAATCAGTACCCCGTTCCTGCCTTCTCCCCATATCCCCTGACTCCGCTATCTTTAAGAGCCCTATCTAGCTCTCTCTTGAAAGCATCCAGAGAACCTGCCTCCACCGCCCTCTGAGGCAGAGAATTACACAGACTCACCACTCTCTGTGAGAAAAATTGTTTCCTCGTCTCCATTCTAAATGGCTTACCGCTTATTCTTAAACTGTGGCCCCTGGTTCTGGACTCCCCCAACATCGGAAACATGTTTCCTGCCTCTAGCGTGTCCAAACCCTTAATAATCTTATATGTTTCAATAAGATACCCTCTCATCCTTCTAAACTCCAGAGTGTACAAGCCCAGCCGCTCCATTCTCTCAGCATATGACAGTCCCGCCATCCCGGGAATTAACCTTGTAAACCTACGCTGCACTCCCTCAATAGCAAGAATGTCCTTCCTCAAATTTGGAGACCAAAACTGCACACAATACTCCAGGTGTGGTCTCACTAGGGCTATGTACAACTGCAGAAGGACCTCTTTGCTCCTATATTCGACTCCTCTTGTTATAAAGGCCAGCATTTCCTGGGAGCTGCGGCCTCGGGCCCGGGAGTTACCGGAGATGACGGAAGTCTACAGGCCGGATGATTTCGGGTTATGGGCCGCATTCGGCCCTGGGACCGTAGGTTGCCAACCACTGGTTTACAGAGCACTATGTTTGCATACTGTATTCTGTTGCAAGGAAGTTTAGTTTAGGTTGCAGCACAGAAACGGGCCCCTCAGCACACCGAGTCCATGCTGACCAGCGATCCCCGCACACTAACACTATCCCACACACACTTGGGACAATTTTTACATTTACACCAAGCCAATTAGCCTACAGAACATGGACGTCTTTATAGTGTGGGAGGAAACCGAAGATAGAAACATAGAAACATAGACAATAGGTGCAGGAGTAGGCCATTCGGCCCTTCGAGCCTGCACCGCCATTCAATATGATCATGGCTGATCATCCAACTCAGTATCCTGTACCTGCCTTCTCTCCATACCCCCTGATCCCTTTAGCCACAAGGGCCACATCTAATTCCCTCTTAAATATAGGCAATGAACTGTGGCCTCAACTACCTTCTGTGGCAGAGAATTCCACAGATTCACCACTCTCTGTGTGAAAAATGTTTTCCTTATCTCGGTCCTAAAAGATTTCCCCCTTATCCTTAAACTGTGATGCATTTCGTTGTCTCTGTACTGTACACTGACAATGACAATTAAAATTGAATCTGAATCTGAATCTGAATCTGACCCCTTGTCCTGGACTTCCCCAACATCGGGAACAATCTTCCTGCATCTAGCCTGTCCAACCCCTTAAGAATTTTGTAAGTTTCTATAAGATCCCCCCTCAATCTTCTAAATTCTAGAGAGTATAAACCAAGTATAAACTTGACTTGACTTAGAATGTAGAATATTAAAAGTACAGCACTGAAACAGGCCCTTCGGCCCACAATGTCTGTGCTGTACATGATGCCAAGTTAAACTTATCTCTTCTGCCCGCATGTGATCCATATCCCTCCATTTCCTGAATATCTGTCGGATCTGCTGAATCCCCCGACAGGAAGCAAAGAACAAGCGACACTTAGCGGAGCCAGACGCCACGTGTCTCGTTTATTCCAGAAGCCTCTTTCACCTACATTCTCACCAATCTTAATCTGTGTGTAGATAAGGCCAATGAGTGCGTCTGACCTTGGAGTTGTTATTGTTCAAGAAGGAACTGCAGATGCGGGAAAAATCGACGGTAGACAAAAAATGCTGGAGGAACTCAGCGGGTGAGGTGGCATTTATCGAGCGAAGGAATAGGCGACGTTTCGGTTCGAGACCCTTCTTCAGACTGATGTGGGGGGGCGGGGGTTGGGGGGGGACGGGAAGAAGAAAGGAAGAGGCGGAGACAGTGGGCTGTGGGAGAGCTGGGGAAGGGAGGGGAAGGAGGGAGACAGCAGGGACTACCTGAAAGGCAGCACCTCATATTCCGCTTGGGCAGTTTACACCCCAGCGGTGTGAACATTGACTTCTCCAAGTTCAGGTAGTCCCTGCTTTCTCCCTTTTGGGGCCACTTGAGAGATTGAATCTTCATTTAGACCAGGGGTCAGCAACTACCGCCCACGGGCCGAATCCGGCCCGTAACCCAAGATCATCCGGCCCGCAGACCCATTTTGTTCAATTAATCCCGGGGTTCGCAGGCTACCTGGGTAATGCAGAAAACTAATTGAAAAACAGGTGGAAAATAATGTGAAAAACATCACCGTGTCACACTGGTTAGTATGTATTATTACTAATGTATGTATTATTACCAATGTATGTATTATTACTAATGTATGTATTATTACTAATGTATGTATTATTACCAATGTATGTATTATTACCAATGTATGTATTATTACTAATGTATGTATTATTACCAATGTATGTATTAATAATAATAATAATGGATGGGATTTATGTAGCGCCTTTCTAATACTCAAGGCGCTTTACATCGCATTATTCATTCACTCCTCAGTCACACTCGGTGGTGGTAAGCTACTTCTGTAGCCACAGCTGCCCTGGGGCAGACTGACGGAAGCGTGGCTGCCAATCTGCGCCTACGGCCCCTCCGACCACCACCAATCACTCACACACATTCACACACAGGCAAAGGTGGGTGAAGTGTCTTGCCCAAGGACACAACGACAGTATGCACTCCAAGCGGGATTCGAACCGGCTACCTTCCGGTTGCCAGCCGAACACTTAGCCCATTGTGCCATCTGTCGTCCCAATTATTATTACCAATGTATGTATTATTACTAATGTATGTATTATTACCAATGTATGTATTATTAGTATGTATTATTACCAATGTATGTATTATTACTAATTACTAATTTAGTTATTATGTATTATTATTATTATTACCTACATTTATTAACTATGGCGATAGATGTGGTCCGCCATCTGCTCACAGGTCACGGGTCACGGGTCACGGGTCACGGGTCACGGGTCACGGGTCACGGGTCACGGGTCACGGGTCACGGGTCACGGGTCACGGGTCATATGCAGATCAAGGTTGCCGACCCCTGATTTAGACCCAGTTCCTCTGCATTTGGTTTGAGGAAAACCAATTAGAGGTTAAATAGGGACAATTAATTGTCACGTGTATTGTGTGATCAACACACATTTTTCTGATTGTCTTAATTGCTGTTTGTTGATTAGTGTGGGGCTTAAAACCAGCCTCCAGTGTGTGTAGGGGCTATTGGAGTGAGAGCTGCCTGCAGTTGGTTCTAGTTTGGAGCAAGGTGTGAAGTCTGGTCAACCATGAAGTCAGGTGTTCAACGCCAGCGGTCTTGCGTACTGATCTCGAAGAGGACAACCATCCTCAAGCCCAAGGGCTGCTACTCCTCGTACATCTACAAGAAGCTGAAGCAGGTGGGGACCTCCTGTTGACGTAGTCTGGGGTGTGCAGTCTGTATTCAGCTTGTGGCCCAGTGGTATTTTACTTGATTGTTGTCTCGTTCAGTCTCATTGTCTATCTTGTAAGCCATTTAGAACGGAGACGAGGAAACACTTTTTCACACAGAGTGGTGAGTCTGGAATTCTCTGCCTCTGAGGGCGGTGGAGGCAGGTTCTCTGGATACTTTCAAGAATATGCCAGATAGAGCTCTTAAAGATAGCGGAGTCGGGGGATATGGGGAGCAGGCAGGAACGGGGTACTGATTGGGGATGACCAGCCATGATCACATTGAATGATGGTGCTGGCTCGAAGGGCTGAATGGCCTCCTCCTGCACCTATTGTTTATACTTGGACTGCAGCTAACAATGGCCTGTCTCCTTTATCATAACTTTTTTGCATATTCCCCCCCGACTGTCTGCAGAAGGGTCTCGACCTGAAACTTTGCCTATTTCCTTCGCTCCATAGATGCTGCCTCACCCGCTGAGTTCCTCCAGCATTTTTATCTACCTTCGATTGTCCAGCATCTGCAGTTCTTTCTTGAACTTGACTCCAAACATCACCCCTTTTCTCCAGAGAAGCTGTCTGACCCGCTGAATTACTCCAGCTCTTTGTCTCTATCTTTGGCATAAATATTGATTTCTCTAACTTTGTAACCCTTGCTTTCCCTCCCCCACCCCCTTCCCCCCCCCCCCCCACCCTAGTTTGAGTTTCACTGTCCTGCTAATGAATATTTCTGGTTGTATGCCTCCCTGTCCCCTCCCCCATACTTAACAACAAACCGCCCTACATTTCTTTATTGTCTGATCTGTTCCACATCTTGTCCTTCCATATCTCTAGACCCCCTCTCCCCTGACTCTCAGTCTGAGGAAGGGTCTTGACCTGAAACGTCACTCATTCCTTCTTTCCAGTGATGCTGCCCGTCCTTCTGAATTACTCCAGCTTTTTGTGTCTATCTTTAGTAACTATGTTCAACTCCTCTTGTTCTGAAGGCCAACATGCCATTGGCTTTCTTCACTGCCTGCTGTACCTGCATGCTTACTTTCAGTGCACCTGTCTTATCCATGTACCTGTCTAACTGTTTCTCAAATGTTGCGATAGTCCCGGCCTCGACTGCCTCCTCCGGCAGCTCGTTCCATACACGTGTGTGCATGCGTGCGTGTGTGTAGGTTGCTCCTCTGGTTGCTCTAAAGTGTTTTTCTCTGGTTCTGCAGGTGAACCCAGACCGTGGGTGTGTTGAGGTTGTGCGGAGGAGCTCGTCCCTTGAGCTGATAGCGACGGAGGCTGCCAGGTTGTCCCTCTACAACAAGAGACGCACCATCACCAGTGACGAAGTCTGCAATGCTCTCCGCCGTTCTGCCCCAGCGCAGTGACACTACTGCCATTGTTCCCCTTCAAACTCCAGCCTGACGCGTCTCATTGCATTTATTTTTCTTCAATAAAGTTTGCTTTTAATACACACTGAGTGACTTGTGTGTCTGTCCATCGCTGAATGTCCTCTAACGTGGACAGTCTCGACTACTCTTGCTGCATTGAAAGATGGAGACCCTGATTGGGAGCATTGTGTCCCCGGTCAGTCGCAAGAGGCTTGTCCTTGAGAAACAAAGCCTTGGAGATAAGTTCAGAAGTGATGGGAGCAGAATTAGGCCATTCGGCCCATCGAGTCTACTCCGCCATTCAATCGCGGCTGATCTAACTCTCCCTCTCAACCCATTCTCCTGCCTTCTCCCCATAGAAACATAGAAAATAGGTGCAGGAGTAGGCCATTCGGCCCATCGAGCCTGCACCGCCATTCAATATGATCATGGCTGATCATCCAACTCAGTATCCTGTACCTGCCTTCTCTCCATACCCCGATCCCTTTAGCCACAAGGGCCACATCTAACTCCCTCTTAAATATAGCCAATGAACTGGCCTTAACTACCTTCTGTGGCAGAGAATTCCACAGATTCACCACTCTCTGTGTGAAAAATGATTTTCTCATCTCGGTCCTAAAAGATTTCCCCCTTATCCTTAAACTGTGACCCCTTGTTCTGGACTTCCCCAACATCGGGAACAATCTTCCTGCATCTAGCCTGTCCAACCCCTTAAGAATTTTGTAAGTTTCTATAAGAACTTAAAACTCATCTCTACTCCCAAACCTGCCTCAACCACTTCTTCTGGCAGCTCGTTCTGTAGACATCCCACCCTCAATGTGAACATTTTATCCCTGAGGGTTTTGTTAAATATTTTCCCTCTCGTCTTAAACCAATGCCCTCTAGTTCTGGATTTCTCTTCCCCGAGAAAAAGCTGTATTCACCCTATGTTCCTCATATTTTTTCCACCTCCAAGATCACCTCTCAGTGTCCGAGGCTACAAGAAATAAAGACATAGCCTGCCCAACCTCTCTAGAATGCACTTCCTCGAGTCCGTTCTGCATTCTTTCTAGTTTAATGGCACACTTCCTGCAGCAGTCTGACTAAAACTGAACACGATACTCCAAATGTAGAAACATAGAAAATAGGTGCAGGAGTAGGCCATGCGGCCCTTCGAGCCTGCACCGCCATTCAATATGATCATGGCTGATCATCCAACTCAGTATCCTGTACCTGCCTTCTCTCCATACCCCCTGATCCCTTTAGCCACAAGGGCCACATCTAACTCCCTCTTAAATATAGCCAATGAACTGGCCTCAACTACCTTCTGTGGCAGAGAATTCCAGAGATTCACCACTCTCTGTGTGAAAAATGTTTTTCTCATCTCGGTCCTAAAAGATTTCCCCCTTATCCTTAAACTGTGACCCCTTGTTCTGGACTTCCCCAACATCGGGAACAATCTTCCTGCATCTAGCCTGTCCAACCCCTTAAGAATTTTGTAAGTTTCTATAACATCCCCCCCCCCCTCCCTCAATCTTCTAAATTCTAGCGAGTACAAGCCGAGTCTTAATACTTGACACGCTGGTGTCATAGCGAGAAGGCAGGAGAATGAGATAGATCAGCCGTGATTGAATGGCGGAGTAGACTCGATGGGCCGAATGGCCTAATTCTTCTCCTATCACTTATGATTCCTAAAGCGGTGATAGCAGCATAGGTATAAAACTGGGTGCCAGCATCAAAAGACTGTAGAGATGAAATGTAGGTGTAAAGTTGTCCCTTGTTTAAAAAGGACTGCACAGTGGCACAGCAGTAGTGTTGCTGCCTCACAGCACCAGAGACCCAGGTTCGATCCTCACCTCTGCTGTGTGTGTGGAGTTTGCATGTTCTCCCTGTGACCACATTGGTCTCATCCAGGTGCTCTGGTTTCCTCCCGCATCCCAAAGATGAGCAGCCATGATCACATTGAATGGCGGTGCTGTCTCGAAGGGCCCAATGGCCTACTCCTGCATCTATTGTCTAAGATGTCCCCATGTGGGTTTGTAAGTTTAGTTGGCCCTCTGCAAATTGCTCCGTAAAATGTTTAGGAACTGCAGATGCTGGTTTGAACCAAAGAGACACAAAATGCTGGAGTACCTCAGTGGGACAGGCAGCATCTCTGGAGAGAAGGAATGGGTGACGCTTTGGGTTTAGAGTCTAGAATGGTATTGACCAGAAACGTCACCCACTCCTTTTAGACAATAGACGCAGGAGTAGGCCATTCGGCCCTTCGAGCCAGCACCGCCATTCAATGTGATCATGGCTGATCATCCCCAATCAGTACCCCGTTCCTGCCTTCTCCCCATATCCCCTGCCTCCGCTATCTTTAAGAGCTCTATCTAACTCTCTTGAAAGTATCCAGAAAACTGCACTCTGAGGCAAAAATTCCACAGACTCACCACTCTCTGTGTGAAGAAGTGTTTCCTCATCTCTGTTCTAAATGGCTTGCTCCTTATTCTTAAACTGTGTGGCCCCTGGTTCTGGATTCCCGCAACATCGGGAACATGTTTCCTGCCTCTAGCGTGACCAAACCCATAATCTTGTGTGTTTCAATAAGATCCCCTCATCCTTCTGAACACCAGAGTGTACAAGCCCAGCCGCTCCATACTCTCAGCATACGACAGTCCCGCCATCCCGGGAATTAACCT
Organism: Amblyraja radiata; assembly: GCF_010909765.2. Lineage (NCBI taxonomy): Eukaryota > Metazoa > Chordata > Chondrichthyes > Rajiformes > Rajidae > Amblyraja > Amblyraja radiata. The sequence goes on along the minus strand of NC_045962.1, from coordinate 86,658,972 downwards.
TGTAAACCTACGCTGCCCTCCCTCAATAGCAAGAATGTCCTTCCTCAAATTAGGGGCCCAAAACTGCACACAATTCTCTCCAGAGAAGCTGCCTGTCCCACTGAGTTATTCTGTAGAATGTAATGGGATAACCAGTGTCAACGAATGATCGATGGTTAGTGTGGACCCGATGGGCCGAAGGGCTTGTTTCCATGCTGTATCTCTGAACTCCCACACCATTCCCTTTGTTCATCCAGCTTCAGCTGTGCCCAGGAAGATTGTGGGTTGGGTTTTGGCCTCTGGTTTTACACGACAATGCAGTCGTTGTCCCAGAGTATAGAAATCACAAACCTGGGGACATGGGTTTAAGGTGAGAGGGGGACGATTTAAGAGGAACTCCAAGGGGCATCTTTTGTAAACTGTCCCAAGTGTGTGTACGATAGTGTTAGTTTTATTTTAGTTTAGAGATACAGCGCTGAAACAGGCCCTTCGGCCCACCGAGTCCATGCTGATCAGCGATCCCCTGCACACTAACACTATCCAACAAACTAGGGACAATTGAACCCAAAATCATTTGGCTCATAGGCGGGTTTCTTTTCCCGTAACCATCCGTCCCGCCGAGCTCTGCCCGTACCACATCCTGCGCAAAGCTGGAAAAATCGAAGGTGGACAAAAAATGCTGGAGAAACTCAGCGGGTGAGACATGCGAGGATTGCACGAGGCTGCCTCACCCGCTGAGTTTCTCCAGCATTTTTATCTACTTTCTGTGAGCACGTGATTTGATGCCTGTCATCCGGGGCGGGATCCACGTGTACACGTGATAGATGTGGCCCGCCATCCACTCACAGACATGTGTCCAGGCCCCTATGCAGAACAAGGTTGCCCACCCCTGGTTTACACTTATACCAAGCCAATGAACCTACCAACAATAGGTGCAGGAGTAGGCCATTCAGCCCCTCGAGCCAGCACCGCCATTCAATGTGACCGTGGCTGATCATTCCCAATCAGTACCCCGTTCCTGCCTTCTCCCCATATCCCCGGACTCCGCTATCCCGCTAACACGTACGTCTTTGGAGAGTGGGAGGAAACGGATCTCCGAAAACCCACGCAGGTCATGCGGAGAACGTGCAAACTCCGCACAGACAGCACCGGTGGTCAGGATGGAACCAGAGTCTCAAGTGCTGTCAGGCAGCAACTCTACCACCATTCCACCTTAAGCTAGTGTAACGGGATGATTGCTGGATGGCATAGACTCAGTGCTTCCGCGCTGTACCTCTTTTTATTAAATGTTTTCTAAAATCCCAGAGTGGTTACAGAAGCAAGGTTGACAATAGTTGCTTGTTACACATTTAAACGTTTATTGAATTCAGACTTAAGTTTCTCTGAAGGGGCTTTTCCTGTTGGAGGAGAGGAAGGGCGATTGTTCGGCCTGGAAGGCGGAGAAGGAGGAGAAGTATTCGGCAGCGAAGGTGACGACATCTTGCGGTTTGCGGAGGAGTAGGAACTCCAGGAAGTCGGCCATGATACACTTCAGTTCTGGGTGGTGCCTGACGTAGCTGTTGTACTCCGCCTTCAGTTCTTCCTACAAGACCACACACCCCATAATATCACAGTCACATAGTGTTAATCAATCATTTTTTAAAACAAGGATGCAGAAAAGATTCAAATGTTCACAACATGAGGATTTCAGTATAGGAGTAAAGAGGTTCTACTGCAGATGTATAGGGCTCTGGTGAGACCACATCTGAAGTATTGTGTACAGTTTTGGTCTCCTAATTTGAGGAAGGACATCACGAGATTGATCCCTGGGATGGCGGGACTGTCATGTGAGGAAAGATTGAAAAGACTAGGCTTGTATTCACTGGAGTTTAGAAGGATGAGGGGGATCTTATAGAAACATATAAAATTATAAAAGGACTGGACAAGCTAGATGCAGGAAAAATGTTCCCGATGTTGGGCGAGTCCAGAGCCAGGGGCCACAGTCTTAGAATAAAGGGGAGGCCATTTAAGACTGAGGTGAGAAAAAACTTTTTCACCCAGAGAGTTGTGAATTTGTGGAATTCCCTGCCACAGAGGGCAGTGGAGGCCAAGTCACTGGATGGATTTAACAGAGAGTTAGATAGAGCTCTAGGGGTAAATGGAGTCAAGGGATATGGGGGGAAAGGCAGGCACGGGTTATTGCTAGGGGATGATCAGCCATAATCACAATGAATGGCGGTGCTGGCTCAAAGGGCCGAATGGCCTCCTCCTGCACCTATTGTCTATAGGTATACAAAAATGCTGGAGAAACTCAGCGGGTGAAGCAGCATCTATGGAGCGAAGGAATAGGTGATTATTTTGGGTGGAAAGTGGAGACAATAGACAATTGTTCCTGCCTTCTCCCCATATCCCCTGACTCCACTATCTTTAAGAGCCCTATCTAGCTCTCTCTTGAAAGCATCCAGAGAACCTGCCTCCACCGCCCTCTGAGGCAGAGATGGAGAAAAGTAATGGATTTTGGGAATCTTAAATCCGGTGCGAATGTCGGCCTGGTTATAAAAATAGGAACTGGTACCGTTTTGTCGATGAATTTGAAGTAGAGTTGCATATCATCCTCCCAGTCCAGGGGCTTCTTCTCAAAGACTGGTTTGGGGTCGATGACATCTGTGGGAGTTGAGAAACACAACACTTTGTCCGCGGGTGATCACGAGAGCCTCGTACAATGACGCGATGTAGGATGGATGGATCGGCCCAAAATGCACCAGATGTTGAGCTAATCAACTGTATACTTGACTTCTGATGGGTAAACCCATAAAAGGGACCACATCACCCCGATTCTGTCCTCTCCCCACTGACTCCCAGTACGGTACACAATCAACTTCAAGCTCCTCTAATTCGTATACAAAGCATTCAAGAGAGAGCTAGATGGGGCTCTTAAAAATAGCGGAGTCCAGGGGATATGGGGAGAAGGCAGGAACGGGGTACTGATTGGGGATGATCAGCCATGATCACATTGAATGGCGGTGCTGGCTCGAAGGGCCGAATGGCCCACTGTCTATTGTCAAAGTCCGATCTGGGAGGGTCACCAATGAGGTAGATAGTAGTCCAGGACTGCTCTGACCAGCTGTCCGCGCAGACCAGCAATCACCCCATACACTAGAAACATAGAAACATAGAAAATAGGTGCATTCGGCCCTTCGAGCCTGCACCGCCATTCATTGTGATCATGGCTGATCGTCCCCTATCAATAACCTATGCCTGCCTTCTCCCCATATCCCTTGACTCCACTAGCCCCTAGAGCTCTATCTAACTCTCTCTTAAATCCTAACTAGCACTATCCTACTTTACTTTACGTGCAACTTAACTTCAGTGCCCTTGACGTGGCCACTATTCGCATACCTTGCGTATACAAGCAAAGAATTTCACTGTGACTTGTCACATGTGACAATAAAGTCATTCATTCGGGGTCGATGGCTCTGCTACGGGTGCCGTCTCTCTCAGGAGGCACTAGCCTCTCCAATGGGTTGTTTCATCTCTCGGGGTCGGCACCTCTAACAAGGGCGGGGTCTCTCTCTCTCTCTCTCTGAAGGGTGAGTTCGTTCACTGGGACAATAAATGATTCAATTCACTTTGATTCAGTGACGGTACCTGTCTCTCTGATGTGAGGCAGTTGCTGCAGCTTCATTGTGATGGGGGACCCGACCTGCACCCTGCTTGTTAGATGCCTGGAAGAGGAAGAGATGGCACAGAGATGTCAGTGGAGAACGAGCACAAGCAACGTCAAACAAATGAGAAACACACGCTAAGAAACACAAAGACACAAAGCACTGGAGGCAACTGGATTATCCATTTTGGTGGCAAAAACAGGAAAGCAGACTATTATCTAAATGGTGGCCGACTAGGAAAAGGGGAGATGCAGCGAGATCTGGGTGTCATGGTACACCAGTCATTGAAAGTAGGCATGCAGGTGCAGCAGGCAGTGAAGAAAGCGAATGGTATGTTAGCTTTCATAGCAAAAGGATTTGAGTATAGGAGCAGGGAGGTTCTACTGCAGTTGTACAGGGTCTTGGTGAGACCACACCTGGAGTATTGCGTACAGTTTTGGTCTCCAAATCTGAGGAAGGACATTATTGCCATAGAGGGAGTACAGAGAAGGTTCACCAGACTGATTCCTGGGATGTCAGGACTGTCTTATGAAGAAAGACTGGATAGACTTGGTTTATACTCTCTAGAATTTAGGAGATTGAGAGGGGATCTTATAGAAACTTACAAAATTCTTAAGGGGTTGGACAGGCTAGATGTAGGAAGATTGCTCCCGATGTTGGGGAAGTCCAGGACAAGGGGTCACAGCTTAAGGATAAGGGGGAAATCCTTTAAAACCGAGATGAGAAGAACTTTTTTCACACAGAGAGTGGTGAATCTCTGGAACTCTCTGCCACAGAGGGTAGTCGAGGCCAGTTCATTGGCTATATTTAAGAGGGAGTTAGATGTGGCCCTTGTGGCTAAGGGGATCAGAGGGTATGGAGAGAAGGCAGGTACGGGATACTGAGTTGGATGATCAGCCATGATCATATTGAATGGCGGTGCAGGCTCGAAGGGCCGAATGGCCTACTCCTGCACCTAATTTCTATGTTTCTATGTTTCTATGTCTATACCACCAACTGCAGAGCAATCCTGAACTACTATCGACATCATTTCTTGATCAGCACGGGTGTCAGGGGTTACGGGGAGAAGGCAGGAGAATGGGGTTATGAGGGAGAGATAGATGAGGTGGGGAGATTGCAACCTTCACGTGGGTCCGCCCTGTTTCGACGAATGCAATCAACCCGGCGTTCACAATCAAATAAGATCAAATAGAACAAGTTGTCCTACAACTTTAGGCTGTGCACGCCATACGCAAAAAAAAGAAGAAGGGAGAGATAGATCAGCCATGATTGAATGGTGGAGTAAACTTGATGGAACGAATGGCCTAATTCTACTCCCATCACTTATGATCATTAGTAGGATCCTTGGACTATCCTCGATCAGACTTTGCTGCTTTGCTGCCTTGCACTAAACGTTATTCCCTTATCATGTATCTATACACTGCAATTGGCTCCATGGTAATCATGTATTGTCTTTCTGCTGACTGGATAGCGCGCAACAAAAGCTGCAACACTGTACCTCGGTACACGTGACAATGAACCAAACTGAAAGTGAAACTGAATAAACTTAACTGGAGTAACCTGGACAATAGGTGCAGGAGTAGGCCATTCGCCCCTTCGAGCCAGCACCGCCATTCAATGTGATCGTGGCTGATCATCCCCAATCTGTACCCCGTTCCTGCCTTCTCCCCATATCCCCTGACCCCGCTATTTTTAAGAGCCCTATCTCTGGCTCTCTCTTGAAAGCATCCAGAGAACCTGCCTCCACCGCCCTCTGAGGCAGAGAATTCCACAGACCTAGCAGGTCAGGCAGCATCTCTGGAGAATGTGGATAGGTAAAATTTCAGTTTCTTGACCCGAAACGTCGCCTTAGCTCCTTAGATGCTGCCTCACCCACTGAGTTTCTCCAGCTTTTTTGTCCACATAGACAATTATTGTTATTATTGCACTATTATTGTTTGTTTGAGTGCATGTGTATATCTATATATGTGTGTATGTACACACGCTGAACTTATGTTCTCGTTTATTATATTGTTTACGGTGTACTGTGTTTACATATTCTGTTGTGCTGCTTCAAGTGAGAATGTCATTGTTCTAACTGGGAAATAGGACAATAAAACTTGACTCTTGAAGGTAGACACAAAATGCTGGAGTAACTCAGCGGGACAGGCAGCATCTCTGGAGAGAAGGAGTGGGCGACGTTTCGGGTCGAGACCCTTCTTCAGACTTCATCAGTCTTAAATGTTGGGTTTAAACCAGCATCTGCAGTTCCTACCTATACATTTTTATCTCTGTTTGCTTTGAAACATATAAGACTGTTAAGGGCTTGGACACACTAGAGGCAGGAAACATGTTCCCGATGTTGGGGGAGTCCAGAACCAGGGGCCACACAGTTTAAGAGTAAGGAGTAAGCCATTTAGAAGGGAGACGAGGAAACACTTTTTCTCACAGAGAGTGGTGAGTCTGTGGAATTCTCTGCCTCGGAGGGCGGTGGAAGCCGGTTCTCTGGATGCTTTCAAGAGAGAGCTAGATAGGGCTTTTAAAAAATAGCGGAGTCAGGGGATATGGGGAGAAGGCAGGAATGGGGTACTGATTGGGGATGATCAGCCATGATCACATTGAATGGCGTTGCTGGCTCAAAGGGCCGAATGGCCTACTCCTGCACCTATTGTCTATTGCTTTGTTGTCAACTCCTCCTAGATAACAATGGCCCCGCAGCAGAATCGTCCACGCCTCGGGGGGGGGGGGGGGGGGGGGGGGCTGGAAACTGGAAGTGTCCTGAGCTAATTCTGCTACCACCATCATCTACTGCGACAAGTGATGGCTTCCCACTAATTGTCGCCGGAGGCTGGTGTCCTTTTCAGGACGGACGATGACAGCGAGGTCAACATTTGAAACATGGAAGATGGACACAAAAGAAGAAGAAGCTAACAATGATTTATTCTACATTTTCCTTGTCCTGTATCTCTTTTGATCTCCTTTTGACACCTTCCCCTTCCTTATCTCTGTGTCTCCCCTTCCCCTGACATCAGTCTGAAGAAGGGTCTCGACCTGAAATGTCACCCAGAGATGCTGCCTGACCCGCTGAGTTGCTCCAGCACTCTGTGAAACGTCACCTATCCACGTTCTCCACAGATGCTGCCTGACCCGCTGAGTTGCTCCAGCACTCTGTGAAACGTCACCTATCCACGTTCTCCACAGATGCTGCCTGACCCGCTGAGTTACTCCAGCACTCTGTGAAACGTCACCTATCCACGTTCTCCACAGATGCTGCCTGACCCGCTGAGTTACTCCAGCATTTTGTGTCTATCATCATAATGAACCAGCATCGTATCGGGCCAAAACTCTTTTGGAAATAGGCAACGTTTCGGGCTGAAACCCTTCCGGGTTTCGGCCCGAAACGTTGCCTATTTCCTTCACTCCACAGATGCTGCCTGACCCGCTGAGTTACTGCAGCACTCTGTGAAACGTCACCTATCCATGTTCTCCACAGATGCTGCCTGACCCGCTGTTACTCCAGCACTCTTTGAAACGTCACCTATCCATGTTCTCCACAGATGCTGCCTGACCCGCTGAGTTACTCCAGCACTCTGTGAGACGTCACCTGTCCATGTTCTCCACAGATGCTGCATGCCTGACCCGCTGAGTTACTCCAGCACTCTGTGTCACTCTTGACTCACCCGTCGGGGAGGAAGCTACACTGCCAGCTCATGGGGCTGTTGATGTCCGAGTGAATCGTTCTCTGGATGCTGCGAACCTCAACCTCACTTTTCCCAACAGTCAGCATTTTGGGTCCCAGGTTCAGCTGTTCAAAACAAAAAGGAGACAGCACAGAGACATTTAGAATGACATTACACTGAACATTATCCGCTTCACCCTGTATCCATACAGTGTGCATGCTTGATTGTAATCATGCACAGTCTTTCCTCTGCCTGGATAGCACACGGCAAACGTGGCGCAGCGGTAGAGTTGCTGCCTCACAGCGCCAGAGATCCTGACTACGGGTGCTCTCTGTACGGAGTTTTCACGTTCTCCCTGTGACTGCGTGGGTTTTCTCCAGGAGCTCCGGTTTCTTCCCACAATTCCAACAAAGTACAGGTTTGGAGGTTAATTGGCTTTGGTAAAAATGTAGGAAAGTGCGAATGCGCGGGGAGATCGCATCGCTGGTCAGCATGGACATGGTGGGCCGAAGGGCCTGTTTCTTCGCTGTATCTCTAAAGCTTAAAGTTAAGGAAAGGCTTAGAGGAATATGGGCTAAATGGGACTAGCTCAGATGGGGCACCCTGGATGGCATAGGCGAGTTGGGCCGAAGGGCCTGATTCCCTGGAGGATAGTTCTAATGTACGGGGTGATCTCTGGTCGGCGCGGACTTGGTGGGCCGAAGGGCCTGTTTCCATGCTGTGTCTCTAAACTAAAGACGTACATCTGGTAAATGTAGAGTCTTTCACCCAGAGTAACGGAATCAGGAACCGGAGGACATGGGTTTGCGAGGGGAATGTTGCAAATTGTTCCCAGCGTGGAGGATAATGCTATGGAACGAGGTGATCGCTGGTCGGCACAGACTCGGTGGGCCTGTTTCCGCATCTGCATCTCCACGTGTAGGAAGGAACTGCAGTTGCTGGTTTAAACCGAAGATAGACACAAAAATCTGAAGTAACTCACAGGGTTAGACAGCCTCTCTGGAGAGAAGGAATAGGTGAACCTTTTTCAGACTGAGTCAAAGGGAAAGGGGACAAAGAGATATAGATGGTGATCGCAACTTCTACTGAAGTGTGGATGGCCGTCGGCTCGATAGGAGCTCATCCGCCCTTTGACGGGTCTTGTTTTTGGTCCTGCTGGGGGTCCACAACCCCCCTCCTCACCTGGCAAACCAGGTGGGGGAGACAGACTATCCGGCCATGGAGCAGGTAGCACGGGATTACATGGTACCCGTGGCGGGGGGAACTCCCCCCACACCCCACACCTGACCCTGCATATAATGAAAGATATGCAAAATAGTAACAATGATAGAGGCGACAGGCCATTGTTAGCTAGTGTGGGCTAGGTGAAAACCAGTTACAGACAATGACATTCAACAAGTTGATCAAAGATGGTGACAGACTTGACACGAGATGCCCCACCCACCTCTCACCTGCAGTTCTGGTTGCAATCATTATCTCGGTACTTACGTATGTGGAGGTGGACAGTTGCATTTCCGTGTCGAAGGCCAGAAAGACCATGTTGTCGGGGACATGGTTCCGCTGTGCCATGATCCGCAGAAGCACCAGATTACTTGCTTCCGACACAAAACCTTTCATGTCTTCCAGGCTGAAGTTCATAGTCTCAGACTTCACACTCTGTTCCAACACAAGCAAAGTGAACAGGGTGACAATGGGACACAAACCAACTGGCTGACTTTACATTGAATCGGCAGCATCTGGAGAGGGGATCTTATTGAAACATATTAGATTATTAAGGGGTTTGGACACGCTAGAGGCAGGAAACATGTTCCCCATGTTGGGGGAGTCCAGAACCAGGGGACTATTTATGAATAAGGGGTAAACCATTTAGAACTGAGACAAGGAAACACTTTTTCTCACAGAGAGTTGTGAGTCTGTGGAATTCTCTGCCTCAGAGGGCGGTGGAGGCCGGTTCTCTGGATACTTTCAAGAGAGAGCTAGATAGGGCTCTTAAAGTCAGGGGATATGGGGAGAAGGCAAGAACGGGGTATTGATTGGGGATGATCAGCCATGATCACATTGAATGGCGGCGCTGGCTCGAAGGGCCGAATGGCCTACTCCTGCACCTATTGTCTATTGTAACAATCCTAATCAAGGACAAATCGCACATGGTCACTCCCTCTTCTCCCCTCTCCCATCGAGCAAGAAGTACAGAAGTGTGAAAACGAACGCACACACACCTCCGGATTCAGGGACAGTTTCTTCCCAGCTGTTATCAAGCAACTGAACCATCCTCTCACCAACTAGAGAGCGGTCCTGACTTCCCATCTACCTCATTGGAGACCCTCGGACTATCTTTGATCAGACTTTACTGGTTTTATCCTGGACTAAACATTATACATGTTATTCCCTTTATCCTGTATCTGTAAACTGTGGATGGCTCAATTACAATGGGGTATTGTCTTTCCGATGACTGGTTAGCACGCAACAAAAGCATTTCACTGTACCTCGGTACACGTGACAATGAGCTAAAGTAAACCCACATGCCTCCGCACTTTGGGACCTTGTATCCACAGAATCATGAGAGTCAAGACACAAGATACATTTATTTGATACAAGATACATTTCTCATTGAGTGGAGAAACTAGCCCTTCTGTACCTCTTGCCTGATGGGAGAGGGGAGAAGGGCGAGTGACCGAGGTGAGAATGGTCCTTGATTATAAACAATAGACAATAATTGCAGGAGCAGGCCATTCGGCCCTTCGAGCCAACACCGCCATTCAATGTAGTCATGGCTGATCATCCCCAATCAGTACCCCGTTCCTGCCTTCTCCTCGTGTGAGAGGAGGTTAAGAAGATCATAGTTATGATGATGCTGCTGGCCTTGCGAGGCAGCGTGACGTGTAGATGGGGTCAGTGGAAGGGGAGGTTGGTTTGTGTGATGGTCTGGGCTGCGTCCGCAATTCTCTGCAATTTATTGCGGTTTTGAATGAAGCTGATCCCAAACCAAGCGGTGATGCATAATATGGTAATATGTGATAACATGCTTTTTACGGCCTCATCTGGTGGGAGTTGTTGCGGGCATGCCAAATTTCATACCATGCGTGTGTGTGCGCGTGTGTGTGCGTACGCGTGTGTGTGTGTGCGCCGTGTGTGTGTGTGCGCGCGTGTGTGTGTGTGTGTGTGTGTGCGTGCATGTGTGAGCACGTGTGTATATATTCATGTTGTGTATATGTGTGTGAATATGTAGCAATGTTACAAAATTTTGAGATTTTAAAAATCAAGTCTGCAATTTATCCCATCAGATAAAGCATAAAAATAAGTTTAATTTAACACCTAATTCACTTTCATATCTCAAGTATTTAATAAGTTATGGCCATTTTCATACTCGGAAATGAGCATCTTGTTCCCTATTGATTTTCTATGGACATAACAAAAAAGCTGTGATCGTGAACAGTTAAAAGCCCATAACTTTCTTAAAAATTAAGAGAACTGAATGAAATTTTCAGTTATCATAGATTGAAGCATTCTGAAACAAATATAAAATAATCTTACTTGGATGACCTGAAATTAAAGCATATAATTAGTTAGTTACCTAATTGTAGCTAATTTCAGACTTCAATTACTAGATCTAAACATCTATCCATTTCTTAATAAATGATTAACATTTTTAAATAGCCTAAATGTCCAAATAATATTCACAAATAATTCACAATAAAACATGATTTTTAAATCTCATTTACATTAATTTATAGACCAAATGGAAGGAATTTAGTGTTCAATTGCTGTAAATAAATGCCCATTTAAATCAGCTTTCCAGTGGGTCCCTGTGGAACGCGCTGGTTTAGAACGTTCACATTGCGGTAGATTTGTGCCCCCAAATGCCCAGAAAAATACTGCGGGATATAATGGGCCCAAAATGAGCTACTCGCAATATTAAACTTTGTATAAAGGGATCTTAAGAAGCCTTTTTTAATGTAAAAATATACAGCCTAACTTCAGTTGTTTGCTTTATGAGACCCTGCGGTTGCTGGTGGTCGCGGGTTTAGAGATTGATTTTTAAACTACTATAACTATTATACGAGGCCTTTAAAACTAATAATAGCTTTTGCGACGGGGACTTCCATCGATTTTTCGTTAATAATTAACTAGGCTGAACATCTTCGATTTGAACAGCCTAGAGAAAATCGCGTTTTAAACCCGCCCCCCTCAAAACGGCGCCAAAATCGCGCACACCCGCAGCGACAGATTTTCAGCGACGCTTCAGGTAGGCTTTGCAACATACCTAGAATATGTGGTTGTGTTTACATCTTCGCAAAAACACTACGCGGTAACGAATACATTTTTACATATTCTGATTGACATTTTCCCCCTCGAGGTCGAGAACACCTTCACTGAACATTTTATGCTTTATTTCTCAACTTATTACTGATTAAAAATAAGTAAGACGTTTAAAAACATCAAAAGACTTTGAATTTAAAACAACCAGCTTTCACTGATGACGTCACAATGGCTCGACTAGCAGTGATCAGCTTCACTGAAGATTTCATCCTACATTTCACGTTATTTGTGAATAAAGCTTTAAAAATGCCAACTTTCACAAGATGTTTACATATTCTGATTCACATTTTTCCCCTCAAGGCCGAGAGCACCTTCACTGAACATTTTATGCTTTATTTCTCGAGCCGAGAAGGTGATATATTCTCAACTCAATACTGGTTACAAGTTTTAAAAAAACAGAAGACTTTAAATTTAAAGCGACCAGCTTCAACTGATGACGTCACAATGGCTCGGCTAGCAGTGATCAGCTTCACTGAAGATTTCATCCTATATTTGACGTTATTCGCTATTAAAGCTTTAAAAATGCCAACTTTCACAAGATTTTTACTGTTAAAATCATTCCTGCCAGCTTCCAACACACTTCGATACAATGTTGCGATACAGGAACACTCCGACCTTTTCACCTCACAAGAGGGGAGGGTGAATTGCTATTGCAATATGCAGGGGAAGTGCAAATGTAATTTTTTTAAAACCCACTGCTGAGGGAGGCAGGGCAGTGCTGGAATCATACACTCGGGAACGGCTTGATTTGGAGGACCACGCCTCCTATGGGGGCTACGGGTAGGGAACGGGTGCGTTGGGGGAGCAGCCCCAACAGGTCTGCACTCGGTCTAGTACGTATATAAAACTTCAAATAACGCCTGCTTTCCTTCCCTCTCCATCGACTCCCCCTTCCCAGTTCTCCCACCAGTCTTACTGTTCCGACTACATTCTATCTCTGTCCTGCCCACTGCCCTGACATCAGTCTGAAGAAGGATCTCAGCCCGAAACCTCGGCCATTCCTTCTCACCAGAGATGCTGCCTGTCCCGCTGAGTTACTCCAGCATTTTGTGTCTATTTTATATATACATGTGTGTGTATGTATATATTTATATACACAGTATATCTAGACGTGTGTATATATATATATAATAAATAAATACACACACACATCTATATATATATATATATATATACACGAGACCAACTGCAGACCTGTTGGGTCTTCTCCCCCAACGCAAGATTCCACCACTCACCCATTCCCCCAACGCAAGCCGTTTCCCCAACACAATATTGCACCACTCAAGCATAGCCCCAAACTGCGCAGGAACGGCTCATTTCTCCTCATCCCCCAGCACTCCCTCCTCTTCCTCTTCACCCTCCCTCTTCAATACCTAGAGAGGGAGGGGGGGTAGAGAGGGAGGGGTGGTAGAGAGGGAGGGGGGCAGAGAAGCAGGGGGGCAGAGAGGGAGGGGGGTAGAGAGGGAGAGGGATGGGGTAGAGAGGGAGAGGGATGGGGTAGAGAGGGAGGGGGTAGAGAGGGAGGGGTAGAGATGGTGGGAGTGAAGGTAGATAGGGAGGGGCCATCTCCCTCCTCCACCCCTCCCCATCTCCCTCCTCCACACACCACCGCGCCATCTCCCTCTACCACCCCACTCCCCACCCCATCTCCCTCCTCCTCATTTCCCTCATCCTCCTCCCCTCAGTCCCATTCCCTGACCCAGGTGGAACTCGGCCTCTATCTCGTGCTCGGCCCGGTCCTGGCTGTACAATCCAGCCGTCAGCTCGGCCGCCGCTTGGGTTCCACTGCAGGCCCCGATATCATCTCCGGGCTTGTCCCTGACTCCGGACCCGGGCTCGTCCTTGGTTCCAGCGGCAGCTTCTTTCTCGGCCCCGGTCACGGCACCATCCCAAGCCCCGGGCTCGGCCCTCACTCCAGCACCAGCACCAGGCTCAGCTCCAGCCAGTGCCCGCGGCACCACCCTCGCCACCGAGCGCCGGCAGCTGCCACACAAGCGCTGGAGTTCCCCCCCCCCTCCCTCCTGCCTTGCGAGGCCATTGTGACGTCACTCGGGGTTCTTGGGCTGTTTTTAAAACTAATAAACGATTACAAACTTCAGAAATGTAGGTGGGAATGCGACGGGAAGATATTTATCGCCTCGACGGGAAAAATGTGAGTAGAATGTGTGAAAATGGGAAGGCTGTGGCCTAGCGTTTGGAAGAAAATAGGAATTAAACACACACACACACACACACAAACACACACACACACACACACACACACACACACACACACACACAAACACACACACACACACACACCCACACACACACACACACACACACACACACACAAGATGAAGAGTTTTAGTATTATAGAGATATATAGTCTGTGGAAGACCAGCAACATCACCGATATATATATAATGTGTGTGTGTGTGTGTGTGTGTGTGTGTGTGTGTGTGTGTGTGTGTGTGTGTGTGTGTGTGTGTGTGTGTGTGTGTGTGTGTGTGGATGTGTGTATAGATCATGTCTCTAACCCTCGGTAGACAAAAGTGCTGGTGAAACTCAGTGGGTGCAGCAGCATCTATGGAGCGAAGGAAATAGGCAAGGTTTCGGGCCGAGACCCTTCTTCAGACTGTTGTAGGGTGGGGGGGGGGGGGGGGGGGGGGGTGGGCGGGAGGAAGAAAGGAAGAGGAGGAGCCCGAGGGCTGAGGGAGAGCTGAGAAGGGCAAGGGCTAGGAGACAGCAAGGGCTACCGGAAATTGGAGAAGTGAATGTTTATGCCGCTGGGGTGCAGACTGCCCAAGCGGAATATGAGGCGCTGCTCCTCCGGTGGTGCTCACTCTGGCCGTCACTAACCCTCTTATCAATGCATAGAAAGTGTTGGAGCTGCCCCTTACAATGTCTTACCTCACCCATGGTGACTTCCCTTGTCATGATGTATCCATCGCGTCCCTTTTTCATGACTGTTTTCTTGGCCAGAGAATGTTCCTTCAGCTGCGACCCAGACAACCAAAAAAAAACGGACGAGAGAATTGCTGTCAGCGTGTACAGTATATCCCATTGAAACATATAATCAAACAACACAGTAATGTGTCCTTTCCACCCACCCTGTCCTTGGTTATCCTATCAAGCAAGGAGGTACAGAAGTTTAACTCAGATCTAGTTTAATTCAGTTCAGAGATACAGCACGGAAACAGGCCCACCGAGTCCGCCCCGCACACTAACACTCCCCTACACACACTGGGGACAATTTACACTTATACCGAAGCCAATTAACCTCCAAACCTGTACGTCTTTGGAGTGTGGGAGGAAACCGAAGATCTCGAAGAACCGAAGATCTCAGAGCCCTAGTGAGACCACACCTGGAGTATTGTGTGTAGTTTTGGTCACCTAATTTGAGGAAGGACATTCTTGCTATTGAGGGAGTGCAGCGTAGGTTTACAAGGTTAATTCCCGGGATGGCGGGACTGTCATATGCTGAGAGAATGGAGCAGCTGGGCTTGTGCACTCTGGAGTTTAGAAGGATGAGAGGGCAGTGGAGGCAGGTTCTCTGGATGCTTTCAAGAGAGAGCTAGATAGGGCTCTTAAAAATAGCAGAGTCAGGGGGATATGGGGAGAAGGCAGGAACGGGGTACTGATTGGGGATGATCAGCCATGATCACATTGAATGGCGGTGCTGGCTCGAAGGGCCGAATGGCCTACTCCTGCACCTATTGTCTATCTCGGAGAAAACCCACGCAGGTCTCGGGGAGAATGTACAAACTCCGTACAGACAGAACCCGTGGTTGGGATGCGTGAAAAAGCTACCCCTCAGATTCCTATTAAATCTTTCCCCCCCCTCACCTTAAAACTATGTCCTCTGGATCATGATTCCTCTACTCTGGGCAAGAGACTCTGTGCGTCTACCCGATCTATTCCTCTCAATATGTTGTACACCTCTATAAGATCACCCCTTATCATCCTGCGCTCCAGGGAATAGAATCCTAGTCTGCTCAACCTCTCCCCATAGCTCAGGCCCTCGAATCCTGGCAACATCGACATCAAGGTGGCACAGCGGTAGAGTTTCTGCCTTACAGCGCCAGAGACCCGGGTTCGATCCTGACTACGGGTGCTATCTGTACGGAGTTTGTACATTCTCTCCCGGACATACGTGGGTTTTCTCCAAGATCAATAGACAATAGGTGCAGGAGTAGGCCATTTGGCCCTTCGAGCCAGCACCGCCATTCAATGTGATCATGGCTGATCATCCCCAATCAGTACCCCGTTCCTGCCTTCTCCCCATATCCCCTGACTACACTATTTTTAAGAGCCCTATCTAGCTCTCTCTTGAAAGCATCCAGAGAACCTGCCTCCACCGCCCTCTGAGGCAGAGAATTCCACAGACTCACCACTCTCTGTGAGAAAAAGGGTTTCCATTTCCCAGTTCTAAATGGCTTACTCCTTATTCTTAAACTGTGGCCCCTGCTTCTGGACTCCCCCAACATCGGGAACATGTTTCCTGCCTCTAGTGTGTCCAAGCCCTTAACAATCTTATATGTTTCAATGAGATTCCCTCTCATCCTTACAAACTCCAGAGTGTACAAGCCCAGCTGCTCCATTCTCTCAGCATATGACAGTCCCGCCATCCCGGGAATTAACCTTGCAAACATACGCATGCGGATCCGGATTCGCCCCCACTCCTACTCCCAGAGCGGGGCCAAGAAAATTGAAGATAGACACAAAATGCAGGAGTAACTCAGTGGGACCGGTAGCATCTCTGGAGAAAAGCAATAGGTGACGTTTCGGGACGAGACCCTTATTCAGACTGATGACGAGTCTCGACCCGAAATATCATGCATTCCTTCTCTCCAGAGATGCTGCCGGTCCCACTGAGTTACTCCTGCATTTTGTGTCTATCTTCAAATGACGTCACGTGCTCCAGGCGGCTGTGCGGGCGCATGATGACACACGTCAGTCACTACCAGCCTGTCACGTAAATGACGGCCAAGTGGGACAGGCCCTTTATTGTGCGGGGAGCGCTGGTCGGTGCGCACCCGGTGGGCCGAAGGGCCTGTTTCCGCGCTGCATCTCTAAACTAAACTAAAAAACATCAACGTTACATAGAAACATAGAAAATAGGTGTAGGAGTAGGCCATTCGGCCCTTCGAGCCTGCACCGCCATTCAATATGATCATGGCTGATCATCCAACTCAGTATCCTGTACCTGCCTTCTCTCCATACCCCCTGATCCCTTTAGCCACAAGGGCCACATCTAAATCCCTCTTAAATATAGCCAATGAACTGGCCTCAACTACCTTCTGTGGCAGAGAATTCCACAGATTCACCACTCTCTGTGTAAAAAATGGTTTTCTCATCTCGGTCCTAAAAGATTTCCCCCTTATTGGGTTACTGCCAACCATTTTAAATTTATAATCCTTATTTTGATCTCAGACATGGACAGAAACATTCAGTGATAAAGCAGTAAATGACCTTGATATATTCTTGGTGTTGAAGCTCCGCTGTTGCAAGAGTGCCTGAGATGCGAGCTGGAAAAGAAAGCTGCCATTTAGAAGTTCATTATTGATACTATATTATCACATATCTTTAGTCAGAGGATAGTTAGTCTGAGGATCTCATTGCCATAGAGGGCTGCGGAGGCCAGTTCAGTGGATATTTTTAAGGAAGAGATAGACAAATTCTTGATTAGAATGGGCGTCAGGGGTTGTGGGGCAGAAGGCTGGAAAATGGGATTAGGAGGCAGGGATCAGCCATGACTGAATGGCGGAGTGGACTCGATGGGCTGAAAGGTCTAATTCTACACACGCGCCAACCAGCGATCTCCGCACACTAACACTGTCCTACACACACTAGGGACAATTTATAATTTACAGAAGCCAATTAACCTACAAACCTGCACACCTTTGGCAGTGTGGGAGGAATCTGGAGCACCCGGAGAAAACCCACGCAGGTCACGGGGAGAACGTACAAACTCTGTGCCTGTGTGTGTGTGTGTGTGTGTGTGTGTGTGTGTGTGTGTGTGTGTGTGTGTGTGTGTGTGTGTGTGTGTGTGTGTGTGTGTGTGTGTGTGTGTGCCTCTGCGCGTGTGTGTGTATGTGTGTGCGTGTGTGCCTCTGCGCTTGTGTGTGCCTGTGTGTGTGTATGTGTGTATGTGTGTGTGAGTGCCTCTGTGCGTGTGTGTGTGTGTGTTTATGTGTGTGTATGTGTGTGTGTAGGATAGTGTGTGTGTGTGTGTGTGTGTGTGTGTAGGATAGTGTGTGTGTGTGTGTGTGTGTGTGTGTGTGTGTGTAGGATAGTGTGTGTGTGTGTAGGATAGTGTGTGTGTGTGTGTGTGTGTGTGTGTTTATGAGTGTGTGTGTGTGTGTGTGTGTGTGTGTGTGTGTGTGTGTGTTTCACGTGTATTATACTGTTTACAATGTACAAAGTTTACATATTCTGCTGCAAGTAATAGTGTCATTGTTCCATATGACAATAAAACACTCTTGACACTTGCGCCCGTATGTACCTGTGTGCGTGCGTGTAACAGCTGGGGATGGCAGAGATGGACAATTGCCGTTCCTCGGACGGGGGGGGGGGGGGGGGGAGGGGACAAAGGTGACCTACCTGAGATGGAGGTGCCGCAGGGGATGCTGTCGATGGAGCCATGGCTGTTGGCAGTCACTCCGACGCCGGGCAATCCCTCACAGATGATGGGATGGAAGGAGATGGTAAATTCACCCAGCTCTTTGCCCGTGTCCGAAATCGTCACCAGGGAATCGGTGAAGTGGATCAACGCCAGTTCGTCCGTAGCTGAAATGGACAATTTAAAAGGGTCATACAGCATGGAGACAGGCCCTTCAGTCCGACTTCAGTCCCGGATGGGAGAGGGGAGAAGAGGGAGTGACCGGGGGTGAGACTAGTCTAAAGGTCCCGTCCCACTTCTGCGATTTTTTCGGTGACTTGCCGGCACCAGTCACGGTCGTAGCAGGTCGCCGAAATTTTTCAACGTGTTGAAAATCCAGCGATGACCAGAAAAAGGTACGACTCTTTGGGCGACTACTCACTACCAAACAGGCGGAGAGATGGACAATTGTCGTTCCTCGGACGGGGGGGCGGGGGGGGGGGTGGGCAGGGACAGGACAAAGGTGACCTACCTGGAATGGACGCTGCGATTTCGGACTGTCAGATTTTCGGAGCCCCGCGCGATCTCGGGACCAGCCCCGCACAACTCCGCGCTTCTAAGTGGGACCGGCCCCGCGCGGCCTATACGGTGCCCGTACGCCTCAAGCGACCATATTTGGTCGCGCCAAACGCATGCAAGTGGGACAGGCCCTATACTTACTGATGGAAGCCAGGAAATCGATGGCCTCTGGACTGGCCTTGGGCAAGGATGGCGGAGGAGGTGGTGGTGGTGGTGGTGTCGTCTCTGCAGGATGACGCGGGGACTTCTGCTCTTGCTCCGTCGCCAGGCTGACTGGTTGCCCCTCAGACGTGTTCTGCTCCGAGACATCCATGGGCGATCTCCCTTTCGGGCCGGCTGCCTTCCCCGGGGGGGTGGTGGCTCGGAGGGACGATGGCATCGGGGTCGTGGTCCCCTCTGCCGCATCTCTAGGGGTTTCCAGCTAATAAGTCATGGGAGCACAATTAGGCCATTCATAGAAACATAGAAAATAGGTGCAGGAGTAGGCCATTCGGCCCTTCGAGCCAGCACCGCCATTCAATATGATCATGGCTGATCATCCAACTCAGTATCCCGTATCTGCCTTCTCTCCATACCCCCTGATCCCTTTAGCCACAAGGGCCACATCTAACTCCCTCTTAAACATAGCCAATGAACTGACCTCAACTACCTTCCGTGGCAGAGAGTTCCACAGATTCACCACTCTCTGTGTGAAAAATGTTTTCCTCATCTCGGTCCTAAAAGATTTCCCCCTTATCCTTAAACTGTGACCCCTTGTTCTGGACTTCCCCAACATCGGGAACAATCTTCCTGCATCTAGCCTGTCCAACCCCTTAAGAATTTTGTAAGTTTCTATAAGATCCCCCCTCAATCTTCAAAATTCTAGCGAGTACAAGCCGAGTCTATCCAGTATTTCTTCATATGAAAGTCCTGACATCCCAGGAATCAGTCTGGTGAACCTTCTCTGTACTACCTCTATGGCAAGAATGTCTTTCCTCAGATTAGGAAACCAAAACTGTACGCAATACTCCAGATGTGGTCTCACCAAGGCCCTGTACAACTGCAGTAGAACCTCCCTGCTCCTATACTCAAATCCTTTTGCTATGAATGCTAACATACCATTCGCTTTCTTCACTGCCTGCTGCACCTGCATGCATTCTTTCAATGACTGGCCTGTCGAGTCTACGGGGTACTGATTGGGGATGATCAGCCATGATCACATTGAATGGCGGTGCTGGCTCGAAGGGCCGAATGGCCTCCTCCTGCACCCATTTTCTATTGTCTATTATCTATCCTCACCCTCTCAGAGAAACATAGAAAATAGGCGCAGGAGTTGGCCATTCGGCCGTTCGAGCCAGCACCGCCATTCAATGTGATCATGGCTGATCATCCTCAATTAGTACCCCGTTCCTGCCTTCTCCCCAAATCCCCTGGACTCCGCTATCTTTAAGAGCCCTATCTAGCTCTCTCTTGAAAGTATCTAGAGAACCGGCCTCCACCGCCCTCTGAGGCAGAGAATTCCACAGACTTACAACTCTCTGTGTGAAAAAGTGTTTCCTCATCTTCGTTCTATTGGGCTTACCCCTTATTCTTAAGGGGTAATTAGGCCATTCGGCCCATTGAGTCGACTGCCATTCCATCCCGACTCATCTATCTTCTCACCCTCCCGGAGAAACATAGAAAATAGGTGCAAGAGTAGGCCATTCAGCCCTTCGAGCCAGCACCGCCATTCAATATGATCATGGCTGATCATCCAGAATCAGTGCCCCGTTCCTGCTTTTTCCCCCATATCCCATGATTCCGTTAGCCCGAAGAGCTAAAACGAATTCAACCCCATTATCCTGCCTTCTCCCCACAACAAAAGTTCCTAAGTTCGAGGAGCAGAACTAGGGCATTCGGTCTTTTTGGTCTACTCCGCCATTCAATCAGAGTTGATCTATCTTCCCCTCTCAACCCCCATTCTGTCTATCTCCGCTTTAAGGATATCCAATGACATGGGCTTCACGGACGTCTGTGGTGATGTCTGCTGTATGATTTGAGCGGGTTATACACACGAAACAAAGCATCGCGCTGCCCCTAAGTACACGTGACAATAATGTATCAATGAATCACTGGCCTCCTTTACCTCATCCGCGAACTTTGTCTCTCTGAAGGCCACCGGTTCTCTCGGAGATGCTGCCCGTCCTGTTGCGTCTGTCGGGGTTGTCACCTAATGTTCGTAAGTGATAGGATCAGAATTCGGCCACTCGCCCCCATCAAGTCTACTCCGCCATTCAATTACGGCTGAACTATCTCTCCCTCTCAACCGCATTCTCCTGCCTT
The DNA here is from genome assembly GCF_010909765.2 of Amblyraja radiata. Lineage (NCBI taxonomy): Eukaryota > Metazoa > Chordata > Chondrichthyes > Rajiformes > Rajidae > Amblyraja > Amblyraja radiata. The sequence goes on along the minus strand of NC_045962.1, from coordinate 86,637,907 downwards.
CCCTCCATAACCCCTAACACCCGGACTAATCAAGAATCTGTCAATTTCCACATTAGGAATACCCACCAACTTGGACTCCACAGTGAATTGGAGGCTAATGAATTCCACAGATTCACCACCCTCTGGCTGAAGAAATTCCTCCTCATCTCCTTCCCAAAGGTACATCCTTTTATTCTGAGGCTGTGCCCTCTGGTCCTGGACTCTCCCACCTAGTGGAAACATCCTCTCCACATCCACTCTATCCAGGCCTTTCACTATTCGGTAAGTTTCAATGAGGTACCCCCTCATTCTTCTACACTACTCACCCAAAGTAGGGGAATTGAGAACCAGAGGACATACAGTGGCTTGCAAAAGTTTTCATACCCCTTGAACTTTTCCACATTTTGTCACGTTACAACCACAAACGTAAATGTATTTTATTGGGATTTTATGTGATAGACCAACACAAAGTGGTGCATAATTGTGAAGTGGAAGGAAAATTATACATGGTTTTCAAATATTTTTACAAATAAAAAACGGAAAAGTGTGGCGTGCAAAAGTATTCAGCCCCCCTGAGTCAATACTTTGTAGAACCACCTTTCGCTGCAATTACAGCTGCAAGTCTTTTGGGGTATGTCTCTACCAGCTTTGCACATCTAGAGACTGAAATTTTTGCCCATTCTTCTTTGCAAAATAGCTCAAGCTCAGTCAGATTGGATGAAGAGTGTCTGTGAACAGCAATTTTCAAGTCTTGCCAGAGATTCTCAATTGGATTTAGATCTGGACTTTGACTGGGTCATTCTAACACATGAATATGTTTTGATCTAAACCATTCCATTGTAGCTCTGGCTGTATGTTTAGGGTCGTTGTCCTGCTAGAAGGTGAACCTCCGCCCCAGTCTCAAGTCTTTTGCAGGCTCTAACAGGTTTTCTTCCAAGATTGCCCTGTATTTGGCTCCATCCATCTTCCCATCAACTCTGACCAGCTTCCCTGTCCCTGCTGAAGAAAAGCATCCCCACAGCATGATGCTGCCACCACCATGTTTCACAGTGGGGATGGTGTGTTCAGGGTGATGTGCAGTGTTAGTTTTCCGCCACACATAGCGTTTTACATTTAGGCCAAAAACTTCAATTTTGGTCTCATCTGACCAGAGCACCTTCCTCCACATGTTTGCTGTGTCCCCCACATGGCTTATGGCAAACTGCAAACGGGACTTCTTATGGCTTTTTTTCAACAATGGCTTTCTTCTTGCCACTCTTCCATAAAGGCCCGATTTGTGGAGTGCACGACTAATAGTTGTCCTGTGGACAGATTCTCCCACCTGAGCTGTGGATCTCTGCAGCTCCTCCAGAGTTACCATGGGCCTCTTGGCTGCTTCTCTGATCAATGCTCTCCTTGCCCGGCCTGTCAGTTTAGGTGGACGGCCATGTCTTGGTAGGTTTGCAGTTGTGCCATACTCTTTCCATTTTCGGATGATGGATTGAACAGTGCTCCGTTAGATGTTCAAAGCTTGGGATATTTTTTTATAACCTAACCCTGCTTTAAACTTCTCCACAACTTTATCCCTGACCTGTCTGGTGTGTTCCTTGGGCTTCATGATGCTGTTTGTTCACTAATGTTCTCTAACAAACCTCTGAGGCCTTCACAGAACAGCTGTATTTATACTGAGATTAGATTACACACAGGTGGACTCTATTTACTAATTAGGTGACTTCTGAAGGCAATTGGTTGCATTGGATTTTATTTAGGGGTATCAGAGTAAAGGGGGCTGAATACTTTTGCACGCCACACTTTTCAGTTTTTTATCTGTAAAAAAATTTGAAAACCATGTATCATTTTCCTTCCACTTCACAATTGTGCACCACTTTGTGTTGGTCTATCACATAAAATCCCAATAAAATACATTTACGTTTGTGGTTGTAACGTGACAAAATGTGGAAAAGTTCAAGGGGTATGAAAACTTTTGCAAGCCACTGTAGGTTTAAGGTGAGGGGGATTTAACAGGAACCTGATGGGTAACTTTCTCACCCAAAGGGTGGGTGGGTGCATGGAAGGAGCTGCCGGGGAAGGTAGTTGACAATAGACAATAGACAATAGGTGTAGGAGTAGGCCATTCGGCCCTTCGAGCCAGCACCGCCATTCAATGTGATCATGGCTGATCATCCACAATCAGTACCCTGTTCACGCCTTCTCCCCATATCCTCTGACTCCGCTATCTTTAAGAGCCCTATCTAGCTCTCTCTTGAAAGTATCTAGAGAACCGGCCTCCACCGCCCTCTGAGGCAGAGAATTCCACAGACTCACAACTCTCTGTGCGAAAAAGTGTTTCCTCATCTTCGTTCTATATGGCTTACCCCTTATTCTTAAGGGGTAATTAGGCCATTCAGCCCATCGAGTCGACTCTGTCATTCCATCCCGACTCATCTATCTTTTCACCCTCTCGGAGAAACACAGAAAATAGGTGCAAGAGTAGGCCATTCAGCCCTTCGAGCCATTCAATATGATCATGGCTGATCATCCAGAATCAGTGCCCCGTTCCTGCTTTTTCCCCCATATCCCATGATTCCGTTAGCCCGAAGAGCTAAATCTAATTCAACCCCATTCTCCTGCCTTCTCCCCACAACAAAAGTTCCTAAGTTCGAGGAGCATACTAGGGCATTCGGCCTTATAGGTATTCTCCGCCATTCAATCAGAGTTGATCTATCTACCCCTCTCAACCCCCATTCTGTCAATCTCCGCTTTAAGAATATCCAATGACATGGGCTTCACGGACGTCTGTGGTGATGTCTGCTGTATGATTTGAGCGGGTTGTACACACGAAACAAAGCATCGCACTGTCCCTAAGTACACGTGACAATAATGTATCATTGAGTCATTGGCCTCCTTTACCTCATCCGCGAACTTTGTCTCTCTGAAGGCCACCGGTTCTCTCGGAGATGCTGCCCGTCCTGTTGCGTCTGTCGGGGTTGTCACCTAATGTTCGTAAGTGATAGGATCAGAATTCGGCCACTCGCCCCATCAAGTCTACTCCGCCATTCAATTACGGCTGATCTATTTCTCCCTCTCAACCGCATTCTCCTGCCTTCCCTCCATAACCCCTGACACCCGGACTAATCAAGAATCTGTCAATTTCCACATTAGGAATACCCACCGACTTGGACTCCACAGTGAATTGGAGGCTAATGAATTCCACAGATTCACCACCCTCTGGCTGAAGAAATTCCTCCTCATCTCCTTCCCAAAGGTACATCCTTTTATTCTGAGGCTGTGCCCTCTGGTCCTTGACACCCCACCTAGTGGAAACATTCTCTCCACATCCACTCTATCCAGGCCTTTCACTAATCGGTAAGTTTCAATGAGGTGCCCCCTCATCCTTCTAAACTCCAGCGAGCACAGGCCCAGTGCCGTCAAACGCTCGTCATACATAGAAACATAGAAACATAGAAATTAGGTGCAGGAGTAGGCCATTCGGCCCTTCGAGCCTGCACCGCCATTCAATATGATCATGGCTGATCATCCAACTCAGTATCCCATACCTGCCTTCTCTCCATACCCTCTGATCCCCTTAGCCACAAGGGCCACATCTAACTCCCTCTTAAATATAGCCAATGAACTGGCCTCGACTACCCTCTGTGGCAGGGAGTTCCAGAGATTCACCACTCTCTGTGTGAAAAAAGTTCTTCTCATCTCGGTTTTAAAGGATTTCCCCCTTATCCTTAAGCTGTGACCCCTTGTCCTGGACTTCCCCAACATCGGGAGCAATCTTCCTGCATCTAGCCTGTCCAACCCAACCATTCTCTGGATAATTATCGTAAACATCGTCTGAGCCCAGGCCTCCACACAGGTAGACGCACAGAGTCTCTCACCCAAAGTAGGGGAATTGAGAACCAGAGGACATAGGTTTAAGGTGAGGGGGATTTAACAGGAACCTGAGGAGTAACTTTCTCACCCAAAGGGTGGGTGGGTGCATGGAAGGAGCTGCCGGGGGAGGTAGTTGAGGCAGGTACTATTGCAACGTTTAAGAAACATTTGGACAGGTACATGGATAGGACAGGTTTAGAGGGATATGGGCCAAACGCAGGCAGGTGGGACTAGTGTGGATGGGACAGATTGGTCGGTGTGGGCAATTTGGGCCGAAGGGCCTGGCTGTTTCCACTCTGTCGGAGAGCAAGGTGGGCCGGTGGTGAGTCGCTGAGCGGGCCGTGAGGTGGAGAGGGCCGGTGAGCTTTTGTTACATTGTTGGCGCTAAAACGTGGTGATACCTGCCCAGGTGAGGTCCGCTGTATGATTTGACCGGGTTGGACACCAAACAAAGCATTTCACTGTACCTAGGTACACGTGACAATAACATTTCATTGAATCACTGGCCTCCTTTACCTCATCCGCGAACTTTGTCTCTCTGATGGACACTGGTTCTCTCGGAGATGCTGCCCGTCCTGTCGCATCTGCCGGGGTTGTCACCTGTTAAGTTCATAAGTCACAGGAGCAGAATTAGGCCAATTGGTCCATCGAGTCTACTCCGCCATTCAATCACGGCTGATCTATCTTTCCCTCTCAACCCCGTAGGGCTGAACGGCCTGTTTCCACGCCATTGGTGAGAAAGGAGAGCCGTCGGATACAGGCCACGTGTAGGCAGGTGGGATTAGTGTTGATGAGACAAGTTGGTTGGTGTGGCCAAGTTGGGCAGAAGGGTCTATTTCCACGCTGTCGGATAGCGAGGGGGGCCGTTGGTGAGCGAAGGGGGGATAAGTGGCGGGGGGGGGGGGGGGCTGTTGCCACACGCGGCATCAGGCTGAAGATAGGACTGTTCGTCCTAAATTCATGTGATAGGGGAAGAATTAGGCCATTCGTCCCATTAGGTCTATTCCACCATTCAATCATGGCTGATCTATCTCTCCCTCCCAACCCCATTCTCCTGCCTTCTTCCCATAACCCCTGACACCCGTACTAATCAAGAATCTATCTATCTCTGCTTTAAAAATATCCATTGACTTGTGGCCTTTACAGCCTTCAGTGGCAAAGAATTCCACAGATTCACCACCTTCTGACTAAAGAAATTCCTTCTCATCTCCTTCCTAAAGGAACGTCCTTTAATTCTGAGGCTACGACCTCGAGTCCTTGACTCTCCACATCCCCTTCCACTATTCCACTTTCAATGAGGCCCCACCTCCATCTTCTAAACTCCGTGCAGACAGCACCCGTAGTCAGGATCGAACCCGGGTCTCTGGTGCTGCAAGCACTGTAAAGCAGAACCTCTACTGCTGCCCCACCATGGCCGCCCCAGGTCTGCTGTATGATTTAACCGGATTGTATATAACTCAAAGTATTTCACACACGACAATAACGTATCATTAAATCATTGGCCTCCTTTACCTCATCCGCGAACTTTGTCTCTCTGAAGGACACTGGTTCTTTCGGAGATGCTGCCCGTCCTGTTGCATCTGCCGGGGTTGTCACCTAATGAGTTCATAAGTCGTAGGAGCAGAATTAGGCCATTTGGCACATCGAGTCCATTCAATCACTGCTGATCTAACTTTCCCTCCCAACCCCGACATGTTTGTCGGTGTGGGCAAGTTGGGCTGAAGGGCCTGTTTCCATTCCGTCGGATAACAAGGAGGGTCACTGCATATGGGCCAAATACAGGCAGGTGGGACTAGTAAACTGAATGTAAGCATGCAGGTACAGCAGGCAGTGAAGAAAGCCAATGGCCTGTTGTCCTTCAAACCAAGAGGAGTTGAGTACGGGAGCAAAGAGGTCCTTCTGCAGTTGTACAGGGCCCTGGTGAGACCACACCTGGAGTATTGTGTGCAGTTTTGGTCTCCAAATTTGAGGAAGGATATTCTTGCTGTTGAGGGAGTGCAGCGTAGGTTCACCAGGTTAATTCCCGGGATGGCAGGACTGTCATATGTTGAAGGAATGGAGCGACTGGGCTTGTATACACTGGAATTTAGAAGGATGAGAGGGATTCTTATTGAAACAAATAAGAATATTAAGGGATTGGACACGCTAGATGCAGGAACATGTTCCCGATGTTGGGGGTGTCCACAACCAGGGGCCACAGTTTAAGAATAAGGGGTAGGCCATTAAAACAGAGATGTGGACCATATTTTTTCGCCCATAGAGCTGTGAATCTGTGGAATTCTCTGCCTCAGAGGGCAGTGGAGGCCGATTCTCTGGATGCTTTCAAGAGAGTTAGATCGAGCTCTTAAAGATAGGGATGTGGGGAGAAGGCAGGAACGGGAGACTGATTGGGGATGATCAGCCATGATCACAGTGAATGGCCTAGCTGGTTCGAAGGGCCCAATGGCCTACTCCTGCACCTATTGTCTATAGTGTAGATGAGACATGTGGTCGGTGTGGGCAAGTTGGGCTGAAGGGCCTGTTTCCACCGTGTCAGAGAGTGAGGAGGTCGTCAGAAAGCGAGGGGGGCCATCGGTTAGTGAAGGGGGCCATCGGTGGGCGTGGGGGGCCATCGGTGAAAGAGGGGGGCCGTCAGAGAGAGGAGGGCCATTGGTGAGAGAGAGGGGCCGTTGGTGAGAGAGGGGGGGGGGGCTGTCGGTGAGAGAGGGGGGGGGGGCTTTCGGAGGGAGAGGGGGGCCATCAGAGAGGGGTGGGGCATCGGTGAGAGAGGAGGGCTGACGGAGAGCGTGGATGGCCGTCGGTGAGCCGCCGAGAACAATGTGAGAACCGGTGGAGCATTTGGCCACTGAGAACTAAGGGGGGAACCCTGCGGGTGGTGAGGGTCTAGAACAAAGGGGGACCCGGCGTAGGGAGGAGGGGGGGGTGGTAAGGAGTGGTGGAGTTAGGGTGAGGACTGTTCGGTGAGCTTTTGCTACTGTCGGTACCAAAACGTGGTGACACCTGGTGAGGCTTGACCGGGTTGGATACAAAACAAAGCACCTCACTGCACCAAGGGACACGTGACAACAACCTTTTATTGAATCATCGGCCTCCTTTACCTCATCCGCAAACTTTGTCCCTCTGAAGGACACTGGTTCTCTCGGAGATGTTGCCCGTCCTGTTGCATCTGCCGGGGTTGCCTCCTGATAAATTCAAAAAGTCACAGGGGCAGAATTAGGCCAATTTGCCCATCGAGTCTATCTTTCCCTGTCAACCCCGACAGGTTGGTCGGTGTGGGCAACACGTCGTCGGAGAATGAGGAGGGCTGTGGGAGAGCGAGGTGGGCTGCCAAGAACGAAGGGGGTCCCGGCGGGGAGGGTTGGGGGAGTATGGAGGCGCGGGGGGGGGGGCTAATGCCACGTGCGTGGGCAGGCAGGATTGTTCGGTGAACCTTTGTAACTTTGCCAGAGCCAAAACGTGGCGACACTTGCGTATCCACCCAGGTAAAGCCTGCTGTGTGATTTTGACCGTATCGCATACAAAATAAAGCATTTTGATAAGGTTCACTACTTAATCAACAGACAACTCACAAGAACCAACTCAAGCTTTACTGATCATCTGCTGACGGAAGTGATGGGGATACACCAGTCAAGTAAGCAACACCGAGACTTGACTTCCCCCCTAGTATAGATGGGTCATGCTGATCGGTGTGGACAAGCTGGGCCGAAGGGCCTGTTTCCACATCATTGGAGAGGGAGGAGGACCGCATTTCACTGTACCTCGGTACACGTGACAAAAACGTATCATTAAATCACTGGCCTCCTTTACCTCATCCGCAAACTTTGTTGTTCTGAAGGTCACTGGTTCTCTCGGAGATGTTGCCCGTCCTGTCGCATCTGTCGGGGTTGTCTCCTAATACATAGAAACATAGAAAATAGGTGCAGGAGGAGGCAAGTCGGCCCTTCGAGCCAGCACCGCCATTCATTGTGATCATGGCGGATCGTCCCCTATCAATAACCCGTGCCTGCCTTCTCCCCATATCCCTTGATTCCATTAGCCCCTAGAGCTCTATCTAACTCTCTCTTAAATCCATCCAGTGACTTGGCCTCCACTGCCCTCTGTGGCAGGGAATTCCACAAATTCACAACTCTCTGGGTTATCTCCTGGTAAAATCATGTCAGAGGTGCAGAATTAGGCCAATTGGCCCATCAAGTCTCCTCCGCCATTCAATTAGGAGCAGACGAGGGCATTCGATCCAATTTGTGATCCCAGCTACAAAGACACATGTGTACAGCAATTCGTTCTTCCCCCGCACAATTAAAGCATGGAATAATCTCCACCCAACTATAGTTACCCAACCAGATGCAACAAAATTTAAAGTAGCTCTTTCTTCCCAATAACCCTTTCTGGCTTAAGCCCTCCCTTCACCACCAGTTTAAATTCCATTTGGAATATTTTGGAGGGCCAAGAAACCAAGAACCAATCACGGCTGATCGACCTTTCGCTCTCAACCCCGGCGTGTTGGTCGATGTGGGCAAGTTTGGGGCTGAAGGGCCTATTTACACGTCGTGGGAGAGCCGTCGGAGAACAAGGAGGGCCGTCGGATATGGGCCAAATACGGGCAGCCGGGGCTAGTGTAGATGAGACATGTTGGCCTGTGTGGGCAAGTTGGGCCGAAGGGCCTGTATCCACACCGTGAGGAAGGGCCATCGGAGAACGAGATCAACCGCGGCCAATCTATCGTTCCCTCTCAACCCCGACGTATGGTTGATCGGTGTGGGCAAGTTGGGCTGAAGGGCTTGTTTCCACGCCATCAGAGAGTGAGGGTGGGAGGGGTCGTGGGAGAGGGAGGAGGGCAGCCGAGAACGAAGGGGGAACCGGAGGGGGAGTTGGGGGGGGGGGGGGGGAGTATGGAGGGGGAGGGGGCTGCCGACACGTGCAGCGGCAGGCAGAAGATAGGACTGTCCGGTGAGCTTTTGTAACATAGGCGAAGTCTGCTGTATGAATTGACCGAGCTGTACAAAAAAAAAGCATCTCCCTGTACCCAGGTCCACGTGACAATAAACTATCAATGATTCATTGACCTACTTTACCTCATCCGCAAACTTTGTTGCTCTGAAGGACACTGGTTCTCTCGGAGATGTTGCCCGACCTGTCGCATCTCCTGGGGTTGGCACCTGATAAATGCGTAAGTCATAGGAGCAGAATTAGGCCATTTGGCCCATCGAGTATACCCAGCCATTCAAACATGGCTGATCTCTATTTCCCTCCTAACCCCATTCTCCTGCCTTCTCCCCATAACCCCTGACACCCGTACTAATCAAGCATCTGTCAATCTCGGCTTTAAGAATACCCATTGAATTGGCTTCCACCGCCAGCTGTGGAAATGAATTCCACAGATTCATCACAGAGGGTGAGATTTAAAGAGATTCCTCCTCATCTCCTTTCCAAATGTACGTCCTTTTATTCTGAGGCTGTGCCCTCTGGTCCTAGACTCTCCCACTAGTGGAAATATCCTCTCCACATCCACTCTATCCAGGCCTTTCACTATTCGGTAAGTTTCAATGAGGTCCCCCCCCCCTCCTCCCTCATCCTTCTAAACTCCAGTGAGCACAGGCCCAGTGCCGTCAGAAGCTCATCATACGTTAACCCACTCATTCCTGGGCTCATTCTCGTAAACCTCCTCTGAACCCTGGACTGGTCAGGTAGATGCACCGAGTCTCTCACCCAAAGTAGGGGATTCGAGAACCAGAGGACATAGGTCTAAGGGGTGGAAAGATTTAATAGGAACCCGAGGGGTGACTTTTTCACACAAAGGGTGGTGGGTGTATATGGTAGACAAAAATGCTGGAGAAACTCAGCGGGTGAGGCAGCATCTATGGAGCGAAGGAAATAGGCAACGAATAGGCTTCTTCAGGGTGTATAATATATTTTATTGTCATTTCACATGTGCAACGAGATTGGGTATGCAGCTTCCAACCGATGTCATAACATAAATAACCAATAACATTTGGATTTAGATACCCCGAGAACATGGTTTGTACAAAGAACAGTAAAACAGACTAAAGTGCAGATGTGTCTGGGCGACGTGACCATCCGAGGGAGACAGTCCAGGGGGGGGGGGGGGGGGGGGGCACAAAGCAGGGCCGTTTCAGAACCGCTATAGCTCTGGGAATGAAGCTGTTCCTGAGTCTGGAGGTTCGGGCGTGGAAGGAATGAGTTGTTAGAGGATGTAGTTGAGGCAGGTTGTATCGCATCGTTTAAGAAACAATTAGACAGGTACATGGATGGATAGGATAGGTTTAGAGGGATATTGGGCCTAATGTAGGCAGGTGGAACTAGGGTAGATGGGTCATGCTGGTTGGTGTGGACAAGTTGGGCCGAAGGGCCCGTTTCCACGCCATTGGAGACTGGGGAGGGCCGTCGGAGAGCGAGGAGGGCTGCATTTCACTGTACCTCGGTACATGTGACAATAACGTATCATTAAATCATTAACCTCCTTTACCTCATCCGCAAACCTTGTCGCTCCGAAGGACACTGGTTCTCTCGGAGATGCTGCCCGTCCTGTTGCATCTGGCGGGGTTGCCTCCTGGTAAATTCAAAAAGTCATAGGAGGAGAATCAGGCCCAGGTACAAATGGCCTATCGAGTCTACTCTGCCATTCAATCACGGCTGATCTGTCTTTCCCTCTCAATCCTGACATGTTGGTCGGTGTGGGGAGGTTGGGCTGAAGGGCCTGTCTCCACGCCGTTGGTGAATGAGGGGGGCCGTCGGAGAGCTGGCGAGAACGAGGGGGAGGGGGGGGGGGTGCCCCGTACATGGACAGGAAGAAGATAGGACTGTCCAGTGAGCTGTTGTAACATTGTTGGCGCTAAAATGTGGAGACACATGTACCACCTAGGTGAGGTCTGTGGTCTGATTCTACTGGGTTGTGTACAAATCAAAGCATTTCACTGTACATAGGTACACGAGGCGATAAAAGTATCATTGATTCATTGACCTCCTTTACTTCATCTGCGAACTTGGTCTCTGAAGGACACTGGTTCTCTCGGAGATGTGGCATCTGGGTGGCAGGGTGAACTGTCAGGAGGATGCTATGAGGATGCAGGGTGACTTGGACAGGTTGGGTGAGTGGGCAGATGCATGGCAGATGCAGTTTAATGTGGATAAATGTGAGGTTATCCACTTTGGTAGCAAAAACAGAAGGCAGATTATTATCTAAATGGTGTCAAGTTGGGAAAAGGGGAAGTACAACGGGATCTGGGGATCCTTGTTCATCAGTCAATGAAAGTAAGCATGCAGGTACAGCAGGCAGTGAAGAAAGCGAATGGCATGTTGGCCTTCATAACAAGTGGAGTTGAGTATAGGAGCAAAGAGGTCCTTCTGCAGTTGTACAGGGCTCTAGTGAGACTACACCTGGAATATTGTGTGCAGCTTTGGTCCCCTAATTTGAGGAAGGACATTCTTGCTATTGAGGGAGTGCAGTGTAGGTTTACAAGGTTAATTCCAAGGATGGCGGGACTATCATATGCTGAGAGAATGGAGTGGCTTGGTTTGTATACTCTGGAGTTTAGAAGGATGAGAGGATATCTTATTGAAACATATAAGATTATTAAGGATTTGGACACGCTAGAGGCAGGAAACATGTTCCCGATGTTGGGGGAGTCCAGAACCAGGGGCCACAGTTTAAGAATAAGTGGTAAGCCATTTAGAGGAAACACTTCTTCTCACAGAGAGTTGGGAGAAGGCAGGAACGGGGTACTGATTGGGGATGATCAGCCATGATCACATTGAATGGTGGTGCTGGCTCGAAGGGCTGAATGGCCTACTCCTGCATCTATTGGAGACCAAAGCTGCACACAATACTCCAGGTGTGGTCTCACTAGAGCTCTGTACAACTGCAGAAGGACCTCTTTGGGGTCGTTACCTCTTCCATGGGCGAGGTCTCCCTGGATGGAGTCTTCTCTATCGGGGTCTTTCCCCCCGCCGGGGTGGACTCTCCCGTGACTGCCTCATCACTCAGGGACGGCTGCAGCGAGAAGGTCGCCGCCTTGACGGGCTTCTCCTCAGGCGGGGTCGTCACCTCTTGGGATGAACCTTTACTGGGAGATAGCCCCCCGCTTTGGGATTTCCCCTCGCTCAGGGACAATTCCTCTCCCTCGTCCAACGGAGGGTCGTGTGGTCCTGGGGATGATGACATTCTTCTATCTGCTGCTCTGGAAAAGAGGTGAGACATTTCAGTAAAGCTTCTCGTTGGACCCCCCCCCACTCCATGATGCCCAGAACAACCTTGGATAGGTACATGGATAATAGACGCAAAATGCTGGAGTTTATGGATTTAAGAGAGTTAGATAGTGCTCTAGGGGCTAGTGGAGTCAAGGGATATGGGGAGAAGGCAGGCACGGGTTATTGATAGGGGATGATCAGCCATGATCACAATGAATGGCGGTGCTGGCTCGAAGGGCCGAATGGCCTCCTCCTGCACCTATTTTCTATGTTTCTGTGTTAACTCAGCGGGTCCAGCAGCATCTCTGGGGAATAGGCATAGGTGACGCTTTGGGTCTCGACCAACTCCTTTATATCAAGTGGAGTTGAGTATAGGAGCAAAGAGGTCCTTCTGCAGTTGTACAGGGCCCTAGTGAGACCACACCTGGAGTATGGTGTCCCCTAACTTGAGGAAGGACATTCTTGTTTTTGAGTTGGGGTGCAGCATAGGTTTACAAGGTTAATTCCCGGGCTGGCGGGACTGTCATATGCTGAGAGAATGGAGCGGCTGGGCTTGTATACTCTGGAGTTTAGAAAGATGAGAGGGTTTCTTATTGAAACATATAAGATTATTAAGGGTTTGGACATGCTAGAGGCAGGAAACATGTTCCCGATGTTGGGGGAGTCCAGATCCAGGGGCCACAGTTTAAGAATAAGGGGTATGCCATTTAGAACGGAGACGAGGAAACACTTTTTCACACAGAGAGTTGTGAGTCTGTGGAATTCTCTGCCTCAGAGGGCGGTGGAGGCCGGTTCTTTGGATACTTTCAAGAGAGAGCTAGATAGGGCTCTTAAAGATGGCGGAGTCAGGGGATATGGGGAGAAGGCAGGAACGGGGCACTGATTGGGGATGATCAGCCATGATCATATTTAATGGCAGTGCTGGCTCTTAGGGCCGAATGGCCTACTCTTGCACCTATTGTCTATTGTCTATAATATCCCAACTTCTATACTCAATAGGTCTGAAGAAAGGTCCAGGCCCAAAATGTCAATAGACAATAGACAACAGACAATAGGTGCAGGAGTAGGCCATTCGGCTCTTCGAGCCAGCACCGCCATTCAATGTGATCATAGCTGATCAGTCACCTATAGTCTATTGTCTCGACCCGAAAAGTAACCTATTTCTTGTCTCCAGAAATGCTGTCTGACCGTTGAGTTACTCCAGCACTTTGTGTCCATCTTCTCCAGAGATGCTGCATGACCCGCTGAGTTACTCCAGCACTTTGTGTCCTTTTTTCAAAAGTATGGTGTTAGGAAATGTAGTTGCTGCCGCAGTCAATGTGCACGTGGTGAGGTTCCACAGACGTCATTGGGACAATGACAAGACAATCTATATCAGTGAGGTTGACTGAGGGGTCAATATTGACCTTGTCGGTGGTGGGCCTTCCCTGATCTTCTTCAAAGTAGCATCATAGCTACTTTCACATCTACCCGAGGGGCAGGTTAACCTCAGACTGACATTTCATCAAATACACAGCACCATAGCTTTCCCCCACTGCTGTCAATAGACAATAGACAATAGGTGCAGCAGTAGTCCATTTGGCCCTTCGAGCCAGCACCACCATTCAATGTGATCATGGCTGATCATCCCCAATCAGTACCCCGTTCCTGCCTTCTCCCCATATCCCCTGACTCCGCTATATTTAAGAGCCCTATCCAGCTCTCTCTTGAAAGCATCCAGAGAACCGGCCTCCACCGCCCTCTGAGGCAGAGAATTCCACCACTCACCACTCGTCTCCGTTCTAAATGTCTTACTCCTTATTCTTATACTGTGGCCCCTGCTTCTGGACTCCCCCAACATCGGGAACATGTTTCCTGCCTCTAGCTTGTCCAAGCCCTTAACTGTCCTAAGTTCATGAGTCATCGGAGCAGAATTAGTGTAGGAAGGAACTGCGGATAGACACAAAATTCTGGAGTAACTCAACGGGACAGGCAGCCTCTAGATAGAAGGAGTCGATGATGTCTCGGGTCGTGACCCTTCTTCATACTCCAGGCTCTCCAGAACTACAGATGTTGGTTTAAACCAAAGATAGACGCAAATAGCTGGAGTAACTCAGCAGGTTAGATGGCATCTCTGGACAAAGGGAATAGTTTAACCCGATTCCTTTTCTCCAGAGCTGTCTGACCCGCTGAGTTACTCCAACTCTTTGTGTCTATCTTCGAAACAGAATTCAGACATTCACCCCCTTGTGTCCACTCCGCCTTTGCTCCACTTGTTATACTGCGTGAAAGCATTTATCAGGATGCATCACGGCTTGGTTTGGGAACAGCTCCCTCCAAGACCGCAAGAAATTGTAGCAAATTGCGGACGCAGCCCAGACGCAGGGCTGCCAACTCTCACGCTTTGAGCGTGAGAATCACGCCCTCAGGCAAACTCTCACGCCCTCACGCTGATCAGAAATTTCTCACACTCTGTGAAACTCAGATAAACTGCATGGTCCGCGGGTGTTGGAGAGCCGGGGCTGAGGGAGGAATGGAAGCAGCGAGCGGGGACAGATACGGGGAGCCGGCGCTGGCGAGTGTTTGCGGGGCTGACGAGCCGCTCGCTGCAGCTCCGGCCATAGAGCAATGCAAGAGTCCCCGGGCCGTCGGAGGCGTCGGAAGCGCTGCGCCGCTGCTGCTGCCGCTGCCGCGAGAGTCTCTGTGCCGAAGGGACAGACTCTCAAAGGGAGGTGGAGCAAGAAAGAGAGAGGGGAAGGAGACAGGGAGACAGTGGGGAGAGAGAGAGGGGTGAGAGGAGAGAGAGGGGAGTGACAGAGGGGGCGTGAATGGAGTTAGAGAAGAGGGAAAGGGGGGGGGAGGGGGGTGAGAGGGAAGAAAGAGGGAAGAGAGAGAGGGGGTGGGGAGGGAGGAGAGGGTAGGAGAGAATGGGAGAGAGAGGGGGAAGAGAGAGGGGTGGTAAAAGAGAGAGGGGGAAGAGGGAGAGGGGGAAAGAGAAATGGGGGAAAGAGAGAGAGATAGGGGGGCAAAGAGAAAGAGGAGAAAGAGAGAGAGCAAGGGGGAGAGGGAGGGAGAAATGGGGGAGAGAGAGGAGAGAGAGAGAGAGGAGAGAGAGGATGTGAGGAGAGGTGGGAGAGAGAGGGGAGGGAGAGAGTGGGAGGGAGAAATGGGGGAGAGGGAGAAATGGGGGAGAGATGGAGAGAGGGGGGAGAGAGGAGGAGAGGAGGGAGAGAGAGAGAGAGAGGGAGGGAGAGAGAGGGGGGGAGAGAGAGGGGGGAGAGAGAGAAGGGGATAGAGAGGCAGGGCTGCCAGCTCCAATGCATTGAGCGTGAGAATCACGCATTTCGCCAAATTCTCACGCTGATCACAAACTTCTCTCGCTCTGTTGTGAGAAATTCTGTGATCAACGAAAATTTCAAAACTCATATCAACTGCATGGGCCACGGGTGTTGGAAGCAGAAGCAGCGACTGGGACGGATGCGGACGGGGAGCGGGGCTGGCGAGTGTTTGCCGGGCTGGTGAGTCGCTCACTGCAGCTCCAGCCATGGAGCAGTCTCAGTGCAAGGCGCCGAAAGCGTTGCGCCGCTGCCGTGAGAGTCTCTGTGCCAAATTCGCCCAGGTGACCGGCATGGATCAGGCTGCGTCTCAATGCATCCTGGAGGACAACCAGTGGCTGCTGGAGTTAAGTACCAAGCACTGGGTAGAAACGGTGGAAGATAGTGGACTTCAAATGGGGGTGGTTGGAGAAAGCATCCTGCTTGCCTACTAGATTTTCACTTACTGTAACTGCAGGAAAAATGTTTCCGATGTTGGAGTTCAGAACCAGGTGTCACAGTTTAAGAATAAAGGGGGGGTGGGGGCAGTTAGGACTGAGATGAGGACAAACTTTCTTCACACAGAGAGTTGTGAACCTGTGGAATTCTCTGCCACAGAAGGCAGTGCAGGCCAATTCACTGGATGTTTTCAAGAGAGAGTTACATTTAGTTCTTGGGGCTAATGAAATCAAGGGATATGGGGAAAAAACAGGAAAGAGGTACAGATTTTAGATGAATAGCCATGATCATATTGAATGGCAGTGCTGGCTTGAAGGGCCGATGGCCTATTCCTGCACCTATTTTCTATGCTTGAGTATATGGCAATAAAACTCGATCACTTGATTTTGAAGCATTCATGCATGGTGGAGTTATAATGTAGTCACAGAGTGATACAGTGTTAAAACAGGCCCTTCGGCACAACTTGCCCACACCTGCCAACATGTCCCAGCTACACTACCTGCTTTTGGTCCATACCTCCAAACTTGTCCTATCCATGTATCAGTCTAAGTTTTTCTTAAATGTCGGGATCCTTGCCTCAACTACCTCCTCTGGCAGCTTGTTCCATACACCCACCACCCTTTGTGTGGATAAAGTTACCCCTTAAAAAATTACCTCTTAAAAATACTTCATATAAAAACATTGAAATCATACTTCGACAATGCACTAAAACATGATTTTAATACATCAAATTTCAAAAAGTTCCTACCCTGCGAGGGGGGACACCCTTCTTCCACACCCTCTCCCCACTCGGTTGCTCCACTCCCTCACCGGGTACCCCCAAGGCCAGTGATCAGTGATTGCTCAGCCTCCCCCCTTTCAAAAACGCTCCACGGAGAACACTGCCAGATGTGAGCGGGGAACTGAGGCCAGTTGTCCGTGATGTCTGGATCCCAATGCTCAGCGCTTCATGTTTCGGAGTTGGATAACGTTATTGATTGTAATTAGCCTGATTTGTAATTAGTTGAGAAAACTTTAATTGATTAATCCGAAATATCCAGGGGGATGGGATAAATGTAATATTATATGACATGAAAGGTGTCAGGCTGTCTGTCACAACATACAGCTTTGATAACCCATTATTTCCTTCAGTTAAATATTGGGAAGGTAGCACTATTGTCATTTGCCACTCAATTATTATGTTTGTTTACCTCACTGACTATTTCTAACCCCCTCCCAATTCCTTTGACAGGTTGAATAGAAATGTCCCCAATCTCGTTGTTTTATTAATTGAACACGTAGATGAACATCCTCAAGGAGTGTAATCAGATGGAAACTGATTCAGATGCGATGTTTAAGAGCTTGTTCAAAGGGGGCATATTTTAAAGGAATGACGGAGATACTTGCAGGGGAATGTGTGAGGAGGTTATTATTTGTCTTTAGTTTTAGCTTGAACCAGGACATCTGAAGATTCAAAGTTTAATATAGTAATTGTGCTGATACTGACCCCAACCAACCACGTAATGAATATCATCCATTCCGGAGGTTTTACTTTTATGATGCCATTTAAACTTCACTTGGATTTCAATCACTTCAATGTAGAAGTAATTGGGAATGGGGAGCATTGGAACAAAACTTTACCCTTGGTAAATATTAACTGTAATGTAATAATGTATGCATGTTGGTAGGTGCAATCAAAACAAAGATCTTTTTATCATTGTTGTGTTATGAATACCACAGAAAATAAGGAAAATAAAACCTCCGGAATGGATGATATTCATTACATGGTTGGTTGGAGTCAGTATCAGCACAATTACTATATTAAACTTTGAATCTTCAGATGTCCTGGTTCAAGCCAAAACTAAACACAAATAATAACCTCCTCACACATTCCCCTGCAAGTATCTCTGTCACTCCTTTAAAATATGCCCCTTCTTTGAACAAGCTCTTAAACATCGCATCTGAATCAGTTTCCATCTGATTGCACTCCTTGAGAATGTTCATCTACGTGTTCAATTAATAAAACAATGAGATTAGGGACATTTCTATTCAACCTGTCAAAGGAATTGGGGGGGGGGTTTAGAAATAGTAGGTGAGGTAAATAAACATAATAGTTGAGTGCAAATGACAATAGTGCTACCTTCCCAATATTTAATTGAAGGAAATAATGGGTTATCGGGCTTGTATGTTGTGACAGCCTGACACCTTGCATGTCATTTTAATATTACACTTATCCCATCCCCCTGCATATTCCAGATTAATAAATTAAGGTTTTGTCAACTAATTACAAATCAGGCTAATTACAAATCAATAACATTAGCCAACTCCAAAACACGAAGCACTCAGCATTGGGATCTGGACATCATGGACAACTGGCCTCAGTTCCCCGCTCACATCTGACAGTGCTCTTCATCTGAACCAGGGGCTGCGGAGCGGTTTTGAAAGTGGGAGGGCTGAGCGATCACTGATCACTGGCCTTGGAGATAGTGTCCCCCCTCCCACGGTAGGGACTTTTTGAAATTTGATGTATTAAAATCATGTTTTAGTGCATTGTAGAAGTGTGATTTCAATGTTTTCTGTTTGAAGTATTTTAAGAGGTAACTTTTTAAGGGGTAGCTTTTTCCACACAAAGGGTGGTGGGTGTATGGAACAAGCTGCCAGAGAAGGTAGTTGAGGCAGGGACTATCTCAACATTTGAGAAACAGTTTGACTGATACATGGATAGGACAGGATCTTATAGAAACTTACAAAATTCTTAAGGGGTTGGACAGGCTAGATGCAGGAAGATTGTTCCCGATGTTGGGGAAGTCCAGAACAAGGGGTCACAGTTTAAGGATAAGGGGGAAATCTTTTAGGACCGAGATGAGAAAATCATTTTTCACACAGAGAGTGGTGAATCTCTGGAATTCTCTGCCACAGAAGGTAGTTGAGGCCAGTTCATTGGATATATTTAAGAGGGAGTTAGATGTGGCCCTTGTGGCTAAAGGGATGGAGAGAAGGCAGGTACAGGATACTGAGTTGGATGATCAGCCATGATCATATTGAATGGCGGTGCAGGCTCAAAGGGCCGAATGGCCTACTCCTGCACCTATTTTCTATGTTTGGAGGGATATGGACCAAAAGCAGGTAGTATAGCTGGGACAAGTTGGCGGGTGTGGGCAAGTTGGGCCGAAGGGCCTGTTTTCACATTGTATCACTCTATGACTACATTATACCTCCACCATGCATGAATACTTCAATATCAAGTGGTCCAGGTTTATTGCTATATACTCAAGTATAGAAACATAGAAGATGGGTGCAGGAATATGCCATTCGGCCCTTCGAGCCAGCACTGCCATTCAATATGATCATGGCTGTTCATCTAAAATCAGTACCTCTTTCCTGTTTTTTCCCCATATCCCTTGATTTCTCTAACCTCAGGAGCTAAATGTAACTCTCTCTTGAAAACATCCAGTGAATTGGCCTCCACTGCCTATGGCAGAGAATTCCACAGACTCACAACTTTCTGGGTGAAGAAAGTTTGTCCTCTTCTCAGTCCTAAATGGACTACCCCTTATTCTTAAACTGCGTGCCCCCTGGTTCTGAATTTCCCCAACATCAGGAACATTTTTCCTGCAGTTACAGTAAGTGGAAATCTAGCAGGCAAGCAGGATGCTTTCACCAACCACCCCCATTTGAAGGCCACTATCTTCCACTGCTTCTACCCAGTGCTTGGTACCGACTTCCAGCAGCCACTGGTTGTCCTCCAGGATGCACTGAGCCACAGCCTGGTCCATGCCGATCACCAGGGCGAATTCGGTACAGATACTCTCACGGCAGCTTCCGACGGCCCGATGCTCTTGCACTGAGGCTGTTCCATGGCTGGAGCTGCAGTGAGCGATTCGCCAGCCCGGCAAACACTCGCCAGCTTCTGCGGCGAGGAAGAGACTGTGTTCCACGTGTATACGGAGCGTGAGAGGTTGCAGCCCCCTGTACGAGTATCTGAAGGGGCTGCTCCTCAAGTTTTGGTTGCATTTTAGTCCCACCATTCTGGTATTTGGGCACAAGGCAGGAGGTGGGGAGGGTCATAACTTCATAAGTGATAGGAGTAGAATTAGGCCATTCGGCCCATCAAGTCTACTCTGCCATTCAATCATCGCTGATCTATCTCTCCCTCCTAACCCCATTCTCCTGCCTTCTCCCCATAACCTCGGACTCCCGTACTAATCATAAATCTATCTATCTCTGCCTTAAAAATATCCATTGGCTTGTGGCCTCCACAGCCGTCTGTGGCAAAGAATCCCACATATTCACTGACCTTTGACTAAATTCCTCCTGATCTCCTTCCTAAAAGAACATCCTTTAATTCTATGGCTCTGACCTCCAGTCCTAGACTCTCCCACTAATGGAAACATGCTCCCCACATCTACTCTATCCAAGTGTTTCACTATTCAGTTCAGTTCAGGGTGGGACCTCCCTGTTGGTTTGGCCAAGATGGCCGTTCGCGGGTCCAGGCAGCGGGCGGTCGATGGTCACACCAGAGTCGGCTGCCTGCGTCCTATGTCCGTGCTCGCGTGTCCCTGGAGAGGGAACACGCAGTGTCCACGGGGACTCTAGCGGCCTTCCGTCAACGCTGGCCGCCGCGGTGGAGGGGTCGAGAGCATTGCAGATAGAGAAGCCACTATTGTATTATAATGATTGCAATGTATAAACATAGAAACATATAAAATTATAAATGGACTCGACAAGCTAGATGCAGGAAAGATGTTCCCAATGTTGGGCGAGTCCAGAACCAGGGGCTAAAGTCTTTGAATAAAGGGGAGGCCATTTAAAACTGAGGTGAGAAAAAACCTTTTCACCCAGAGAGTTGTGAATTTGTGGAATTCCCTGCCACAGAGGGAATTCACTAGATGGATTTAAGAGAGAGTTAGATAGAGCTCTAGGGGCTAGTGGTATCAAGGGATATGGGGAGAAGGCAGGCACGGGTTATTGATTGGGGACAATCAGCCATGATCACAATGAATGGCGGTACAGGCTCGAAGGGCCGAATGGCCTCCTCCTGCACCTATTTTCTATGTTTCTATGTAACGTGACATTTGAACAGTTGTGTACCTTCTGGTACATTGTAATATGCAATTATTGAATAAAGTCCTTGGAAGGAATAAAAATAAATAGGGATCCTGCAGCAACCAGTAAGCAAGGTGGTGTAGGAAGGCACTGCAGATGCTGGTTTACACCAGAGATAGACACAGAGAGAGAGAGTGCTGGAGTTACTCAGCGGGTCGGGCAGCATCTGTGGAGAAGGAAGGGGTGATGTTTCGTGTCCAGACCCTTCTTCAGCCAATGGTTGTGTGTTACTCCCTCACCGCGGCGCTCCCTCACTGCCCCGCGGCGCTCCCTCACTGCCCCGCGGCGCTCCCTCACTCACCCCGCGGCGCTCCCTCACTCCCCGCGGCGGCGCTCCCTCCCTCACCCCGCGGCGCTCCCTCACTGCCCCGCGGCGCTCCCTCACTGCCTCGGGTCGAACCTTCACCGGCCGCGGCGCTCCCTCACTCCCCGCGGCGGCGCTCCCTCCCTCACCCCGCGGCGCTCCCTCACTGCCCCGCGGCGCTCCCTCACTCACCCCGCGGCGCTCCCTCACTCACCCCGCGGCGCTCCCTCACTCACCCCGCGGCGCTCCCTCACTGCCTCGGGTCGAACCTTCACCGGCCGCGGCGCTCCCTCACTCCCCGTGGCGGCGCTCCCTCACTCACCCCGCGGCGCTCCCTCCCTGCCTTGGGTCGAACCTTCACCGGCCGCGGCGCTCCCTCACTGCCCGCGGCGCTCCCTCACTCACCCCACTGCGGCGCTCCCTCACCCACCACGCGGCGCTCCTTCACTCACCCCGCGGCGCTCCCTCACTCACCCCGCGGCGCTCCTTCACTCACCCGGCGGCGATCCCTCACTGCCTCGGGTCGAACCTTCACCGACCGCGGCGCTCCCTCACTCACTGCCCGCGGCGCTCCCTCCCTCACCCCGCGGCGCTCCCTCACTCACTGCCCGCGGCGCTCCCTCCCTCACTGCCCGCGGCGCTCCCTCCCTCACTCACCAGCAAGATGGCGGCGCCCAGCGTCGCTCAAGACCCCGTCGCCAAGGCAACCAACCCCCGGCACCCCAGAGATGTCCTGGCCGCGCCTGCCGTCTCCACGGCAACGGTCCCTCCCTCCCCTGACCCACCCACACTGCCACCTCTTGGCATCATTGCCCAGCTTTGGCCCAGCCAAGCTCAACAGGTGCTTCCATTCCACACAGTGGTTCCACACTGTGGATGTTTAAACAGGCCCTTCGGCCCATCTTGCCCACACCGACCCAACATGTCCCATGCAGAGAAACATAAAAACATAGACAATAGGTGCAGGAGGAGGCCATTCGGCCCTTCGAGCCAGCACCACCATTCAGTGTGATCATGGCTGATCATCCCCAATCAATAACCCGTGCCTGCCTTCTCCCCATATCCCTTGACTCCACTAGCCCCTAGAGCTCTATCTAACTCTCTCTTAAATCCATCCAGTGACTTGGCCTCCACTGCCCTCTGTGGCAGGGAATTCCACAAATTCACAACTCTCTGGGTGAAAACGTTTTTTCTCACCTCAGTCATAAATGGCCTCCCCTTTATTCTAAGACTGTGGCCCCTGGTTTTATGGGGTAAGGGCGCTAGCCGTACGCCCAACCCTCCTCCTTTCTCTGGGCTTGAGACCGGCACTGGCTTCATCGACGACAGATGGCACAATGGGCTAAGTGTTCGGCTGGCAACCGGAAGGCAGCCGGTTCGAATCCCGCTTGGAGTGCATACTGTCGTTGTGTCCTTGGGCAAGACACTTCACCCACCTTTACCTGTGTGTGAATGTGTGTGAGTGATTGGTGGTGGTCGGAGGGGCCGTAGGCGCAGATTGGCAGCCACGCTTCCGTCAGTCTGCCCCAGGGCAGCTGTGGCTACAGAAGTAGCTTACCACCACCGAGTGTGACTGAGGAGTGAATGAATAATGCGATGTAAAGCCCCTTGAGTATTAGAAAGGCGCTATATAAATCCCATCCATTATTATTATTATTATTATCGACGGTCACTCGAAACGAGTATGACACGCATGTGCGTGACTTTGTTTAACGTGGGGAGACTGGTGCACAGACCCTTTTCTGCTGCAGCTATCTTTAAGAGCCCTATCTAGCTCTCTCTTGAAAGCATCCAGAGAATCTGCCTCCACCGCCCTCTGAGACGAAGAATTCCACAGACTCACCACTCTCTGTGAGAAAAAGTGTTTCCTCGTCTCCGTTCAAGTTAAGTTCAAGTTCAAGTGAGTTTATTGTCATGTGTCCCTGATCGGATAATGAAATTCTTGCTTTGCTTCAGCACAACAGAACATAATAGGCATTTTTTTTTTTTTTTTTTTTTTTAATTTGTTTATAGGGACAGTGCATATTAATGAACATTTGCATGTAAATATGCGAGATTGTAGCCAATCAGTAGCTAATTTCCGTCTCTAGTCCCAGGCAAAGGTAGGTGAAGTGTCTTGCCCAAGGACACAACGACAGTACACACTCCAAGCAGGATTCGAACCGGCCACCTTCAGGTTGCCAGCCGAACACTTAGCCCATTGTGCCATCTGTCGTCCATTGACTACAAAACACATGAATATATAAACTGATAAAGTGCAAATAACAGATAATGGGTTATTAATGTTCAGAGTTTTGTCCGAGCCAGGTTTAATAGCCTGATGGCTGTGGGGAAGTAGCTATTCCTGAACCTGGTCGTTGCAGTCTTCAGGCTCCTGTACCTTCTACCTGAAGGTAGCAGGGAGATGAGTGTGTGGCCAGGATGGTGTGGGTCTTTGATGATACTTTGATGATAGTTAGTACATTGTAGTTAGATTTTTACAAAATAATGTACATTTTGAAGTACATCTCATTGATGTTTCTTGGGTGCGGCCTTATTAGATTACAGCTAACCTAATGCGGCATTCCAACATGAAAAGGTTCCCCACCCCTGGTTCAATACAACTTAATCTTTATTAACGCTCGAGTAACTTTAAACATGCATGCAAACAACTGACTTCTAATACTTCTCATTTACTGCAGTAGCCATTTTAGCTTAACTCAGTGTGTTATATCTATAACCAGTTACCTTTAAATTATGTCTGCCTGTAATTATGTGGGTGGGATTTATAAGTAGTCTGAGGCCTGTTTGCGGCTGGGATTCTGGCGCAGATGCCCTAGTAGTTTTTAGTTTAGTTTGAAGAAGCATGGGGGAGAGGTCACAGCTTTCGTCCATGCATCAGTTTGACCAAAATGTAAGATCAAAATGTACTTAACCAAGAAGAAGTTTGGATGAATATCTTGTTTAAGAAGGAACTGCAGATGCTGGAAAATCGAAGGTAGACAAAAATGCTGGAGAAACTCAGCGGGTGAGGCAGCATCTATTGAGCGAAGAAAATAGGCGACGTTTCGGGCCAAAACCCTTCAGGGTTACATCAGTTAGATGCTGCCTCACCCGCTGAGTTTCTCCAGCATTTTTGTCTTCCTTGGATGAATATCTTACTGTTTTTACTACTACAATAAAGAAGCTACTAATTAAGAGACTGTGTTTGGAAGATTTAAGCCCCTGTCCCACTGTACGAGGTAATTCAAGAGTTCTTCTGTGTATTCCGCTAATCCGGAGAATGTCCGTAGGAGTTCGTGGATGTCTCGTAGCGGCTCGTAATGCTAACGGTAGGTATTCGGGACATCCGGTAAACTCGTGACGTTTTTTTCATCCCTGCAGAAAATGTCCACGAGTAATAAAAATACTCGTACGAGCCGCTAGGAGACATCCACGAACTCCTACGGACCCGCTACGGACAGGGGAAAACTCGGGAGATCTCTTGAATTACCTCGTACAGTGGGGCAGGGACTTTATCTTTCGACGGCTTTGAATGTCTCGCGGAGAACTCGTGAGTGCGTTGCGATTATCTCCTGAACCCGTCTTCAATCATAGTGACTATGGGAGGAATCCTTGTACCGATATAAAAATCTGTCATTGTATCTACTTTACTATTTCAACTTCTTCTGCAGTTGTATAGAGCTCTGGTAAGACCATATCTGGAGTATTGTGTAGTTTTGGTCTAATTTGAGGAAGGACATCCTTGTGATTGAGGCAGTGCAGCGTAGGTTCACGAGATTGATCCCTGGGATCGCGGGACTGTCATATGAGGAAAGATTGAAAAGACTAGGCTTGTATTCACTGGAGTTTAGAAGGATGGGGGGGGGGGGGGGATCTTATAGAAACATATAAAATTATAAAAGGACTGGAAAAGCTAGATGTAGGAAAAATGTTCCCAATGTTGGGCGAGTCCAGAACCAGGGGGCCAGAGTCTTAGAATAAAGGGGCCATTTAAGACTGAGGTGAGAAAAAACGTTTTCACCCAGAGAGTTGTGAATTTGTGGAATTCCCTGCCACAGAGGGCAGTGGAGGCCAAATCACGGGATGGATTTAAGAGAGTAAAGGGCCTGTCCCACTTACGTGTCCTTGGCATGCAAATTACGCGACCCCGTGGTCGCGTTGAGGCGCACGGGCACCGTATGGCCGTGCGGGGCCGGTCCCACTGAGAAGCTCGGAGGGGTATGTAGTTGTCCGCAACATCGCGCGGGGCTCCGAAATTTTTGTAGCGAATGAAATCTTCGTGCGCCAACGGCCTGTCGTGTAACTGACGGCCAAAGTGGGACAGGCCCAAGACCCTGGCGCGACGCAACGTCTCACCTCCAACTGCAGCAGAAGCAGGCAAACGATCGCCGAGCTTGGCCTGGGGCTCACGGCCGTTGCGGTCCGGATCCGCCCCCACTTCTACTTCCAGAGCGGGGCCAAGAAAATTGAAGATAGACACAAAATGCAGGAGTAACTCAGTGGGACCGGCAGCATCTCTGGATGACGTTTCGGGTCAAGACCCTTCTTTCAGACTGAAGAGATTCTCGACACGAAACGCCACCCATTCCTTCTCTCCAGAGATGCTGCCGGTCCTGCTGAGTTACTCCAGCATTTTGTGTTTATCTTCAAATGACGTCACGCGCTCCAGACGGCTGTACGGGCGCATGCAATCGCGCGGGACCACGAGGTCGCATAATTAGCGTGCCAAAGACACGTAAGTGGGACAAGGGCTTAAGATAGAGCTCTATGGGCTAGTGGGATCAAGGGATATGGGGAGAAGGCAGACACGGGTTATTGATTGGGGACGATCAGCCATGATCACAATGAATGGCGGTGCTGCTCTCCTGCACCTATTTTCTATGTTCCTATGTTTCATCACTTCTTAAACTAAATCACAAAACTCATGAGTTGGAGTCAGTTATAACCCCTATGAATGAAATGGCCAGATTCACTCTGTTGGTATGGGGGTAGTCATCTCTGAGCTTCAGACCCAGGTCCCTCCATCTAGCGATTGTTGTTCCCATGTTGTCGCTGCCGATGTCTCCGACCGCCCATCTTTTCCACTAACTTTCCTTCAATCTCCTAAAGGAAGCCTCTGTTCTAACCCAAGGCCTAGTGGCTTTATAGTCGATCATTTCAAGCTGTCCCTCCTCCAAGGGCTGAATAAACAAAACACATCTTCATTCCTTATCAGGCTAGGGAGTTTCTTAATTATAGGTACACAAAAATGCTGGAGAAACTCAGCGCGTGCAGCAGCATCTATGGAGCGAGGGAAATAGGCAACGTTTTGGGCCGAAACCCTTCTTCAGACTGATGGGGGGTGGGGGGAGAAGAAAGGAAAAAGGAGGAGGAGCCCAAGGGCTGAGGGAGAGATGGGAAGGGGAGGAGACAGCAAGGGCTAACAAAATTGGGAGAATTCAATGTTCATGCCCCCAGGATGCAGACTCCCCAAGTGGAATATGAGGTGCTGTTCCTCCAATTTCCGGTGGTGCTCGCTCTGGCCATGGATATTTATGTTGCCTGTTCCTATCTCCTTCTCATTGTAGAGTTATTTTGCAATATGTCCGTTCCGGGCACTTTATCTCATCAAGGCCGTACTGCCTTGGCCGTGAAGTTACCTTCAGCTCTGCCCCACCGGATGTCAATGACCTGACCGCTTTCATTGTGCCCCTTTGTTCTTCTGGCTCCAGCATTTTGCTCTGTCCGTCTGTAGCTAGTAGCATCCTCGCAAAGCCTGTCGGGATACTTGATATCCAGTCCCAGGCTATAATATGATCATGGCTGATTATCCAAAATCAGTACCCCGTTCCTGCTTTCTCCCCATATCCCTTGATTCCGTTAGCCCAAAGAGCGATATCGGTCTCTTGAGATCATCCACTGCCTTCTGTGGCGGAGAATTCCACAGATTCACAACTCTCTGGGTGAAATCAACCATTTTGACTTCCCCAGACCCATTACCCACTCCAACCTCACACCCTAGGCTCTGAACGCACAGCCCTCTGCTCTATCAACAACAATCCTAAAAGCCGTCCCACTGTACGAGTTCATTCAGGAGCTCTCCCGAGTTTAAAAAAAAAAATCAAACTCGTGGAAGCACGTAGAATGTACGTAGCGGGTACGTCGGAGCTCTGAGGATGTCGCTTAGTGGCTCGTAACGCTAACGTTCTCCCCGTGACCTGCGTGGGTTTTCTCCGAGATCTCCGGTTTCCTCCCACACTCCAAAGACGTGCAGGTTTGCAGCTTAATTGGCTAGGTATAAATGTCAATTATCCCGTGTGTAGGATAGTGTCAAGTGTGTGTGTGGGATAGTGTGTGTGTGTAGGATAGTGTGAGTGAGAGTGAGTGTGTGTGTGTGTGTGTGTGTGTGTGTGTGTGTGTGTGTGTGTGTGTGTGTGATGGTGATGGTGATGGTGATGGTGATGGTGATGGTGATGGTGATGGTGATGGTGATGGTGAGTGGAATCACTCTTCTCCGTGGATTGTCACCTTGTCGTGGTGGAGAAGCTTGTGTGGACCTGAGATGCCGTCTGGAGCTGTGCTCCTGGTAGGGCCACCCATGGCGGTAAGGTCGAGGGGGAGGTCTCTGACAAAGAGCAATCCAACCAAGCCCTCAACGGTGGAACAGGCGGAGGACGATGGCTGACTTTAGTGGAACTTTAGTGGGAGTTAGATGTGGCCCTTGTGGCTAAGGGGATCAGAGGGTATGGAGAGAAGGCAGGTACGGGATACTGAGTTGGATGATCAGCCATGATCATATTGAATGGCGGTGCAGGCTCGAAGGGCCGAATGTCCTACTCCTGCACCTAATTTCTATGTTTCTATGGAACGTCACAACGGCTGGGAAGGCGGATGAAGGCTGCAGCAGAAAAGGGTCTCCGGTCGTCTTGGACTCCATGCCACTGGATCCTGACCCAGATCTGTCAAGGACCCCACGTGGGGTGGCTGTCTGTGCACCAGTCTCCCCACGTTAAACACAGTCACGCACAGGCGTCCTCCATGAGAGGACAGTCATATTCGTTTCGAGTGACCGCTGATGGTGGGGATCGCTGGTCGGCACAGACTCGGTGGGCTGAAGGGCCTGTTTCCACGATATGTATCTCTAAATTAAACTTAAAGGAAAGAACGCCCCAACAATTTTACACGCGGCCTTCACCGCAAGTTCTCTACATTTTGTGGGTGTTAATATTTACCTCAGTTTCGTCGTTTTGCCGATGACACAAAGCTGGGTGGCAGTGTGAACTGTGAGGAGGATGCTACGAGAATGCAGGGTGACTTGGACAGGTTGGGTGAGTGGGCAGATGCATGGCAGATGCAGTTTAATGTGGATAAATGTGAGGTTATCCACCTTGGTGGCAAGAACAGGAAGATTATTATCTAAATGGTGTCAAGTTGGGAAAAGGGGAAGTACAACGGGATCTGGGGGTCCTTGTTCATCAGTCAATTAAAGTAAGTATGCAGGTACAGCAGGCAGTGAAGAAAGCGAATGGCATGTTGGCCTTCATAACAAGAGGAGTTGAGTATAGGTGCAAAGAGGTCCTTCTGCAGTTGTAGAGGGTCCTAATGAGACCACACCTGGAGTATTGTGTGCAGTTTTGGTCCCCTAATTTGAGGAAGGAAATTCTTGCTATTGAGGGAGTACAGCGTAGGTTCACCAGGTTAATTCCCGGGATGGCGGGCCTGTCATTTGCTGAGAGAATGGAGCAGCTGGGCTTGTACACTCTGGAGTTTAGAAGAATGAGAGGGGATCTTATTGAAACATATAAGATTATTTAGGGTTTGGACACGCTAGAGGCAGGAAACATGTTCCCGATGTTGGGGGAGTCCAGAACCAGGGGCCACAATTTAAGAATAAGGGGTAAGCCATTTAGAACGGAGATGAGGAAACACTGTGAGCCTGTGGAATTCACAGTGGAGGCCAGTTCTCTGGATACTTTCAAGAGAGAGCTAGATAGGGCTCTTAAAGATAGCAGAGTCAGGGGATTATGGGGAGAAGGCAGGAACGGGGTACTGATTGTGGATGATCAGCCATGATCACATTGAATGGTGGTGCTAGCTCGAAGGGTTGAATGGCCTACTCCTACACCTGTTGTCTATTGATTCTCTGTATCTCTAAACTAAAGAACGGTGGAGTAGCCACAATGGGCCGAATGGCCTTATTCTGGTCCTGTAATTCAGTTTATTGTCATGTGTACCGAGGTACAGTGTTTGTGTTAATTGTGGCGTGCTCATGTTAATATTATTCATCTTCAAAGCAAACGACAACTCCATGAACATTGGTGCGCTTCTTGTATTTGAACTTTTAGTGGTAACAGCATCATTTACAATATATTCCTCGTGACTTCACGCAGATATGTTTGTTTTTCATGATCTATAAATAAAGGGAGAGCATCTTACACACGCGGCCCACGAGGTTTTGTGAAAAATACATTGAGCAGCAACTCGTAAGGTCCATATCTTATTCAGGCGCACTCGGTTTCCAAACACACATTTTTCAGTCATTACAGTACCAAGATCTGTTGGAATATTTCCACTCGGGGGAACTATACAGCTGCAAAAAGATTTCCCATTCAAACAAACGCCAGTGCCAACATTGTGAAAAGATAGAATGTCTTGAAGTTTCCATGCAAAAGTACCGGAATGTTCTTCCCCTCACGTCCCCCCCCCCCACCCCACCGATCGGTTGCATGTTGCAAAACTAATTACGTTTCTGGATTAGTGCGGGTACCAGGGGGTTATGGGGAGAAGGCAGGAGAATGGGGTCAGGAGGGAGAGAGATGGATAGATCAGCCACGATTGAATGGCGGAGTAGACTTGATGGGCTGAATGGCCTAATTCTGTTCCGAGAACTTATGGCCTGATGAACATCTCGTGTACAGAGGGAGGGAGGGCAAGTGTATGGGGGGGGGGGGGGGGGGGTGTAACGAGGGCAGGAGAGGTGGAGGGAAGGCAGAGAAGAGCCCGTTTCTCCGGGAAGGTTTGGAACGCTATCTACAATTGAAAATCTCTTTACGCTTCCGGACCTCTTGCAGAACGCGTGACCTGAAGAGCGTCAAGTCTTCGCTGGGCTCCCGCTCCACCCCGAGAGCGTCGTGCAGGATGGTGGAGTGGGTCCGCAGGAACGGGTTGTATTCTTTCTCCTCGCCGATCGTCGATGGGCACTGGAATAAACGACAGGCCGGGGCTTAGAGACAACAAACATAGAAACATAGAAAATAGGTGCAGGAGTAGGCCATTCGGCCCATCGAGCCTGCACCGCCATTCAATATGATCATGGCTGATCATCCAACTCAGTATCCTGCACCTGCCTTCTCTCCATACCCCCTGATCCCTTTAGCCACAAGGGCCACATCTAACTCCCTCTTAAATATAGCCAATGAACTGTGGCCTCAACTACTTTCTGTGGCAGAGAATTCCACAGATTGACCACTCTCTGTGTAAAAAAAACTAAACATGTGATTTCTGGTCTCAATTCTCCACGCCCCGAGCGGCGGAGGTGAGCAGACCACACGCCATCTTTGCGACAGGAAGACGACCACACACACACACACACACACACACACACACACACACACAGGGAGGCAGAGTCGTACTCACCGTGCATTGGTTCAGGTGCCTCTGCTGCAGAACCCATTCCAGCTTTGTGAAGATGGCAGAGTTGTTCGGTTCCACGGAAGCTGCAAACATCAGATTATCCTGGGCATACTCGTGTCCTGCGGGACAAATCACACACGCACACGCACGGTCAAAGCACCCTTCAACTTCAAATTACAGGACCAGAATAAGGCCACGCAGCCCATTGTGACTGCTCCACCATTCTTTAGTTTACAGATACAGAGTTACAATAGACAATAGGTGCAGGAGTAGAGGCCATTCGGCCCTTCGAGCCAGCACCGCCATTCAATATGATCATGGCTGATCATCCCCAATCAGTAACCCGTTCCTGCCTTCTCCCCATATCCCCTGGCTCCGCTGTCTTTAAGAGCCCTATGGGGTGGGAGACTGCAATCTTCACGTGGTCCACCCTGTTTCAACCCGACGTGCACAAAGATAAAATAGAGCAAGTTGACCTACAACTTTAGGCTGTGCACGCCATACGCAAGAAGAAGAAGAAGAAGAGCCCTATCTAACTCTCTCTTGAAAGTATCCAGAGAACCGGCCTCCACCGCCCTCTGAGGCAGAGAATTCCACAGACTCACCACTCTCTGTGTGAAGAAGTGTTTCCTCGTCTCCGTTCTAAATGGCTTACCCCTTATTCTTAAACTGTGGACCTTGGTTCTGGATTCCCCCAACATCGGGAACATGTTTCCTGCCTCTAGCATGTCCAAACTCTTAATGATCTTGCATATTTCGATAAGATAAGTTTAAGATAAGATAAGACCAGTTTACAGCGCAGAAGCAGGCCCAAGCCAATTAACCTACAAACCTATGCGCCTTTGGAGTGTGGGAGGAAACCGAAGATCGCGGAGAAAACCCACCCAGGCTACGGGGGGAACGTGCAAACTTCGTAGAGACAGCACCCGTAGTCAGGATCGAACCCGGGTCTCCTGGCACTGTGAGGCAGCGATTCTACCACTGCGCCCACCGTTGCCGCCCTATCACCTGATCTTATTGAAACATATAAAATTATCAAAGGACTGGACAGGCTAGATGCAGGAAACATGTTCCCAATGTTGGGCGAGTCAAGAACCTGCAGTTGGTCTGCTGGACCGCGGGAGAAGAACAAAGAGAAGAGATAAGACTTTGCCTTCCATCACAGTGAGGAGATGTTGGAGATCCACTCTGATGGATGTTTATGTAAACTGTGTTAAGTGTGTGTCTTGGGTTTTTATGTAATGTAAGTAGGTATGTTACAAAACTTACCTTCAGTGGCGCTGCAATTCTGCCACTGGCCGTGTGTGCGATTTTGGCGCGTTTGGGGGGGGGGTTAAAAAGGTTTTTTTTCCCAACCTGGTCCTGAATTATATTTTGTTGGAGTGCAAGATGTTGCTAAAGAATTGTTCCTACGGCCGTTCTGTCGTGTTTTTTTTTTTAATTCACCCGACAAGTTAATCGCTGGAATGATTTTAAAATCAGCTTCTGAAGCCGTCAACGCCGACAACGGGGACGGATTTTATGTAGGGGACAGGTAAAATAAAGTAGTTTATTTTTATGTATAAAAGTGTTTCTTAAGATGTATTTAATTCACATTTTAAGTTGCGAAACGGTGATTTTTCCCCCCGAAGAACCGACAGTGTATTTGCTGCCGATATAGGAACTAAATTCACCGCATCTGAACGTTCTAAATGGTCCCCTTCCAGAAAATCCCACTCGCAAGCTGATTTAAATGGCCATTAATTTACAGGTATTAAACATTAAATTCCTTCCATTTGGCCTATAAACCCATGACAATGAGATTTAAAAATTATGTTATATTGTGAATTCTTGTGTGAATGTTATTGGGGCACTTAGGCTATTTAAAAATGTTAATCTATTCTTAAGAAATGGATAGATGGTTAGATCTAGTAATTGAATTTTGTAATTAGCTACAATTAGGTAACTAACTAACTAACTAACTATATGCTTTAATTTCAAGTCATCTAAGTAAGATTGTTTCATATTTGTTTCAGAATGCTTCAATCTACAATAACTGAAAATTTCTTTCAGTTCTTTTAAATTTTAAGAAAGTTATCGGCTTTTAAATGTTCTCGATCACAGCTTTTGTGTTAAGTCAATGAAAAATCAATAGGGAACAAGATGCCAATTTCCGAGTATGAAAATGGCCATAACTTTTTTAATACTGAAGATATGAAAGTGAATTAGGTGTCAAATTAAACTTCTTTTTATGCTTTATCTGATAAATGGGATAAATTGCAGACTTGATTTTTTAAATCTCAAAATTTTGTAACATTGCTAATGTAAGACTGTAGGGCGATGTCACACAGACCATGGAGGAGGAGCCATCTTGGTGAACGGCTGCTAGCAGCAGCCGTCCGTCTTAAATTCGTTTTTTTTTTAGTTTTTAGTGAGTCCTGTTTTTTTGTTTGTAGGGGATATGGTCTTTTAATGTGGGGGGGTAGGTGTTACTTTATTTATAGGTCCCTACCTGGTCGGTGTGGCAGCCTTTTTTCCGGGCTGCCCGTCGACCCGTCGTCGTGGCCTACCAGCGGGCTTGGAGCGCCGTTTCTTGGCGGGAACCACCCAGCACCTCGGCCTGCGTGGCGGCACTGCATTGGAGCGCTGGAGCGCTGGAGCGGAGCGGGCGATGCCTTGCCTGGGTCGCCGCGCTGGAGCTCTGGCGAGCTGGACTGCCGTGAGCAACATCTCCGGGCTGCGGGTTTGCGGAGCGGAGAGGCGGCGTGCGGAGAGACGGCGTGCGTAGATGCGGCAAGGCGGCAGTGAGGAGAGCGGGCGCCGACTTTTTCATCTGGAGCCTAGGAGCGCCAAACCGACGCGGCCTTGTCGGCTTCGGCAGCCGCGGGCTCCAACCAAGAAGCGGCCGTTCCAGGTGGCCCAGCCGCCGAAAGGACTCTCCCGACGCCGGGGCAAGACCACCCGGTGAGAACGGCCAGGGACATCGGGCCTCCGTAGAGGCAACTGCGGTGGCCCCAATAGGCCTGACTTTGGGGTGAACATGGGGTGGGGACTGGACATTGTGCCTTCCTCCACAGTGCTATCCACTGTGGGGGGATGATTTTTTTTGTCTAACTGTAGTCTTGTAGGTCTGTGTCCAAGATGGCTGCCGTGAAGAGAGAGTGGACGCTGGCACGATTTGGTTGCCGCTGCTCTCTCTTCACACTGTGTTTTTGATTTTCTGTTTTTGGATT
The DNA here is from genome assembly GCF_010909765.2 of Amblyraja radiata. Classification (NCBI taxonomy): domain Eukaryota; kingdom Metazoa; phylum Chordata; class Chondrichthyes; order Rajiformes; family Rajidae; genus Amblyraja; species Amblyraja radiata. Next base: position 86,603,915 of record NC_045962.1, on the reverse strand, counting down.
GAATTCTGTTTTTAATTTGTGTCATTGTGATGTCTTTAATTACTTGTTTTACTCCGATTATATGTTTTTATTCCGATTACTATGTAAGGTGTCCTTGAGATTTTGTATGAAAGGCGCCCATTAAATAAAATTTATTATTATTATTATCACACTCGCCCCTCTTTTACCTGGCCAGAGCAATGTCTCGTCCCCCAAGGTGCCCACGACATCCAGCGACGACAGCATCAGCGACGCGCTGCCTTCGAAGATCCGACCTGAGGGGGTGGGGGGGGGGGGGGACACAAAACCAAGAGACTAGTGACGTTGGAGAACATGGCGCACTGTAGGCACAAGGGTACGTCTCAGTGGGAAATCCATGCGCTCTCTTCACAGCAGTTTACTGTTGCATGTACTGAGTTACAGTGTTACGTGCTATCCAGTCAGCAGACTGGGCGATCGTTTCGCTGAACGCCACCGCTCAGTCCGCCTGGACCTACCTGATCTCCCGGTTGCCAAACACTTTAACTCCCCCTCCCATTCCCACACGGACCTTTCTGTCCTGGGCCTCCTTCAATGACAGAGTGAGGCCCAGCGCAAATTGGAGGAACAGGCATCTCATATTTCGCTTGGGTAGTATTATACACCCCAGCGGTATGAACATTGACTTCTCTAACTTCAAATAGCCCTTGCTTTCCCTCTCCCACCAGTCTTACTGTCTCCGACTACATTCCATCTGTCCCGCCCCCTCCCCTGACATCAGTCTGAAGAAGGGTCACGACCCAAAACGTCGCCCATTCCTTCTCTCCAGAGATGTTGCTTGACCCGCTGAGTTACTCCAGCATTTTGTGTCTACCTTAGCTTACCCCCCAGCGGTATGAACATTGACTTCTCTAACTGCAAGTAACCCCTGCATTCCCTCTCTCTCCGTCCCACCCGCACCCCCTCCCCCCCCAGTCGCACTAGCTTCATGTTCTCACCCAACAAACAGCTAACAATGGCCTGATTAAAAAGGAACTTTCTTAAAGCTTTAAAAAAAAAATGAAGCGGTACAAAAAATGTATTAAGATATATGTGTTGTGTGTTATTGTAATTTACCGTACTTCTAATAAAAATAATTTTTAAAAAAAATTTTAAAAAAAGGAACTGCAGATGCTGGAAAATCAAAGGTAGACAAAATTGCTGGAGAAACTCAGCGGGTGAGGCAGCATCTATGGAGGGAAGGAAATAGGCGACATTTCTGGTTGAGACATCTCTCATTTCCCTTTTCCCTAACTAGTCTGAAGAAGGGTCTCGACCCGAAACGCACCCATTCCTACACTCCAGAGATGCTGCCTGTCCCGCTGAATTAGAAACATAGAAAATAGGTGCAGGAGTAGGCCATTCGGCCCTTCGAGCCTGCACCGCCATTCAATATGATCATGGCTGATCATCCAACTCAGTATCCTGTACCTGCCTTCTCTCCATACCCCCTGATCCCTTTAGCCACAAGGGCCACATCTAACTCCCTCTTAAATATAGCCAATGAACTGGCCTCAACTACCTTCTGTGGCAGAGAATTCCACAGATTCACCACTCTCTGTGTGAAAAATGATTTTCTCATCTCGGTCCTAAAAGATTTCCCCTTTATCCTTAAACTGTGACCCCTTGTTCTGGACTTCCCCAACATCGGGAAAATCTTCCTGCATCAAACCTGTCCAACCCCTTAAGACAGCTTTTGTGTCTATATTCGGTTTAAACCAGCATCTGCACTTCCTTCCTACACATAATGACTAACCAGCCTGACCCACTGAGTTCCTCCAGCACTTTGTGCTTTTTAGGCACGCAGCATAGGAACAGGCCCTTCGGCCCATCTTACCCATGCCAACCAATTTGTCCCACCATCACCTACCTGCCGCCTATCCCGCCTGCCTGCGTTTGGCCCATTTCTTTTCTGTAAATTTCTATCCATGTGCCTTGTTATAGACACAAAATGCTGGAGTAACTCAGCGAGACAGGCAGCATCTCTGGGGAGAAGGAATGGGTGACGTTTCGGGTCGAGACCCTTCTTCAGTGGAAGCCCACGCGGTCACAGGGAAATGGTACAAACTCACAAATCGCACCAGAGGTCAGGATCGAACCAAGGTCTCTGGCGCGATGAAGCAGCTGCGCCACTGTACAGCAGTGGTCGGGAACGGAATTCCCAGACAAGCAATCGTCACGGCGGTTCTCAAGGCACGTCGGAGAGGAGAGTGTATAAAATCACGTGGCTAGATGCACAGAGTCTCTTGCCCAGAGTGGGGGAATTGAGGACCAGAGGACATAGCTTCAAGGTGAAGGGTGAAAGATTTAATAGGAATCTGAGAGGTAACTTTTTCACACAGAGGGTGGTGGGTGTATGGAACGAGCTGCCAGAGGAGGTAGTTGAGGCTGGGACTGTCCCAACATTTCAGAAGCAGTTCGACAGGTACATGGATAGGACAGGTTGGACCAAGGGATATGGACCAAACACAGGGAGGTGAGACTAGTGCAGCTGGGACATGTCTTCCACAGAGATTTGTGAGTCTGTGGAATTCTCTGCCTCAGAGGGTGGTGGAGGCCGGTTCTCTGGATGCTTTCAAGAGAGAGCTAGATAGGGCTCTTAAAGATAGCGGAGTCAGGGGATATGTGGAGAAGGCAGGAACGGGGAACTGATTGGGGATGATCAGCCATGATCACATTGAATGGCGGTGCTGGCTCGAAGGGCCTACTCCTGCACCTGTTGTCTATTGTCTATTTATAAAAACACCCAATGACTTGGCCTCCACAGCTGTCTGTGGAGGCCCAGTCCTGCACCTATTGTCTATTGTCGGTGTGGGCAAGAAGGGCCCGTTTCCTGACATTGTGGCACTACAGCACTCACCACAGCCGGAGAGGAAGACCAGATCTCCGGAGAAGAGGCAGGCGGGACTGTTGTACGGCTCCCCGTCCAGGACGTAGATCATGTGACCCACGGTGTGGCCGGGCGTGAAGAGAGCCTGAAACCGCAGGTTGCCCACTTCAATCGTCTCCTTGTCCATAATGGGGCTGAGGAGAAAACCACCATTACTCAACGCGGGCCACGGCAACAAACTCATTCATTCATCATCACAAACAATGTGGGGCGCCGTCGAGTATAGCTGCCCAGCCTGCAGCTGTTCGTCCTTTCACCCTTTTAAAAAAATGTTTAGTGTGTTGAAAGTTTTGTTTTGGAGGTCTTCTAGTCTTTTTATGTGGGGGCTGGGAGGGGGTGGGGCAAACTGTATTTCTCAGTCCCTACCTAGTCGGAGATGAGTCTTTCCTCCGAGCCGCATCTTCACCCCTTCCTCGCAGCGTACCAACTGGGCTAGAGCAGCGTTTCCTGCCGGAGGCGGCACAGTGCTGAAGCAGCATCGCGGAGCGGGCGATGCCTTACCCGGGTTGCCGTGCGGTAAGCTTCGGAGTGTTGAGCCCACAGACTCCTACATCGCGGAGCTGTGCTTGCGGAGCGTCCAGCCGCGGGCGGCGCTGACTTTGAAAACCGCGGAGCCTGGGATCTTTCGCCGAGATCGCCAGAGTCGGAGCTCCGACCAGCGCAGCGTGTGGACTTCGGGAGCCGCGGCCGTTCCAGACAATCCAAGCCGCTGAGTCTTCCTCCGACGCCGGAGCTCCATCATCCGGTGAGAGGGTCTGAAACATCGGGCCGCCGTCGCGGCGACTGCGGAGGCCTCGAATAGGCCCCGACTACGGGTGAACATAGAGGAAGAGGACAGGACTTTACTGCCTTCCCTCACAGTGGGAACCTTTGTGGGGGGATGTTATGTTTAATGTTAAATTCTTTAATGTTGTGTTTTATTTTAATTGGTGTGCTGCAATAGCAACTCATATTACACACCAATTGGTGTACGTGACAATAAATGTCCTTTGTATCGTTGAGAACATTAGCGACGCAGTGTTGCTGGTTCCCGACGGGAACGGTGACGGACGCACCACACATCTCTGTCCTCCAGTTCCTGCGGACTTCCGCCGCTGGAAGTCTAGGAGTTTGCTGGTGTGTGTGTATGTGTGTGTGTGTGTGTGTGTGTGTGTGTGTGTGTGTGTGTGTGTGCGCGCGCGCTTTATCATCATTCCTTACAATGCTACGTACAACAGTGATCGCAACTTCTACTGAAGTGTGGATGGCCATCGGCTCGCTAGGAGCTCATCCGCTCTTTGACAGGTCTTATTTTTTGGTTCACAGCCCCCTCCTCACCTGGCATACCAGGTGAGGGATACGGTTTAGTCGCAGACTATCCGACTAAACTCACCCCTGCCCCCCCCTCCAATCATTGCCATCTCCAGTTAGGAGAAACTTCAGAAATGGGCATAAAAGGGGGAGAGGGAGAGGGAGAGGGAGAGAGATGAAAGAAATATGAGGAAAGATTGCAAAGACTAGGCTTGTATTCAAATTATAAAAGGACTGGACAAGCTAGATGCAGGAAAAATGTTCCCAATGTTGGACGAGTCCAGAACAAGGGGCCACAGTCTTAGAATAAAGGGGAGGTCATTTAAGACTGAGGTGAAAAAAAACATTTTCACCCAGAGAGTTGTGAATTTGTGGAATTCCCTGCCACAGAGGGCAGTGGAGGCCAAATCACTGGATGGATTTAAGAGAGTTAGATAGAGCTCTAGGGGCTAGTGGAGTCAAGGGATATGGGGAGAAGGCAGGCACGGGTTATTGATTGGGGACGATCAGCCATGATCACAATGAATGGCGGTGCTGGCTCGAAGGGCCGAATGGCCTCCTCCTGCACCTATTTTCTATGTCTGTCTACGTCTATGAAGAACAAGGTTGCCCACCCCTGCACTAGACTTTGACATTTCCGCCCTGGTGAAACATAGAAACATAGATAATAGGTGCAGGAGTAGGCCATTCGGCCCTTCAAGCCTGCACTGCCATTCAATATGATCATGGCTGATCATCCAACTCAGTATCCTGTACCTGCCTTCTCTCCATACCCCCTGATCCCTTTAACCACAAGGGCCACATCTAACTCCCTCTTAAATATAGCCAATGAACTGTGGCCTCAACTACCTTCTGTGGCAGAGAATTCCACAGATTCACCACTCTCTGTGTGAAAAGATCCTTAATGTTTGAAGTGATCCATTTTCCAGAACCAAGGCCTTTCAAATTGATTTTTTTGTTGTTGCATTGATTATAAGTAAAAGTATGACAAGGTTTAGATTAGTTAAGTTTAGTGATGGAAACAGGCCCTTCGGCCCACCGAGTCTCTGGCTCTACCGCTACGCCACAGTGCAGCCCTCAACCAAATTCTGCCATCTGCAAGCAAATTCAAGAGGTCGGGGGAAGTTGCAGACGAAAGCAGCAACTGCCGGCTGCCGATTATGAAAGAGGACGTCTTTGGCCAGCCGTCGCTGGTTAGCAGTCTTGCTCCCACTCTCTCTGGGCCCCACTCGGGGTTTGCTAAGCCAACAGCATCTCTTGCTGCACAGTGTGACCCATGGTCTCGCAGGGCTCCAGCTTTTACTAGCTGTTCACTGCAGGCTGCTGGCTCGGAGGAATGTAATTAAAGCCAGATGCTGCCCGCTTCCCTGCATTCAATTCAACCAAGCTTAATGAGGCAGCAAGGCAGGGGGGCTGGGGGGAGGGGGAGGGGGAGGGGGAGGAAGAGACACTGAGGCTAGTTTAGTTTAGTTTGGAGATTACGTTGTTTTTAAGTTTAAGTTTATTGGCCAAGTATACACATACAAGGAATTTGCCTTGATGTTCATTTTCAATTAGTTTTCTGCTGTTCCCAGGGGGGATCTTATAGAAACTTACAAAACTCTTAAGGGGTTGGACAGGCTAGATGCAGGAAGATTGTTCCCGATGTTGGGGAAGTCCAGAACAAGGGGGTCACAGTTTAAGGATAAGGGGGAAGTCTTTTAGGACCGAAATGAGAAAAACATTTTTCACACAGAGAGTGGTGAATCTGTGGAATTCTCTGCCACAGAAGGTAGTTGAGGCCACAGTTCATTGGCTATATTTAAGAGGGAGTTAGATGTGGCTAAAGGGATCAGGGGGCATGGAGAGGAGGCAGGTACAGGATACTGAGTTGGATGATCAGCCATGATCATATTGAATGGCGGTGCAGGCTCGAAGGGCCGAATGGCCTACTCCTGCACCTATTTACTATGTTTCTAAGTGAAAACTATGTATTATTAGTATGTATTATTACTAATTTATGTATTATCAGTATGTATTATTACTAAATACTAATTTAGTTATTATGTATTATTATGACCTCAATTTATTAACTATGGCGATAATTCATTTCACTGCACCTTCGGGTGTTTGTGAGGAATAAAATTCACAATGACAAATTGACATTGAGATTTGGCCCACCATCCGTTCACAAACATGGGTCCTGGCCCCTAAGCTGACCCCTGCCTTAAGCTAACCTCCCCCTTCCATTCCACAGGACGTTCCATCTCCCACACTTACTCTGTGAGGGCAGGGATGTTATCTGTGGTGGAACCATAAATTCTGCAGGTTTTGTGGATTTTCTTCAGTACTTTGTTTCCACCACTATGATCCCTGCAAAGTATTAAAGAAAAAACAGATTAAAAAAAAGAGAAAAATAAGAAAGTTCCTCGTGATGTTCACAAAACAGCACCACTGGGTTCACTTTATCCAACAGGAAAAGGGGAGGGGAGAGAGGAGAGAGAGTAGAGAGAGTAGAGAGAGAGAGGAGAAAGTGGAGAGAGAGGAGAGAGAGAGAAAGAGGAGAGAGGAGAAAGAAAGCTTAGAGAGCGATGGAGGGAAAGGACGTCGAACTCTTTTACTTTGCGTTTAGCTCGCCTCTCGCTCTCTACACGTGTTGCTCGCCCCCTTTTTTCTCTCGCCCGTTTTCTCTCTACCTCTCTTTTATTCCCTCCTGCTCTCCCTTTTTCTCCCTTCCCATTTGTTCTCTCCTTTTTTCTCTCTTCGTTTTTTCTCTTTCTTGTTTCTCTCTGGTTTTTCTCTAGACGTGTCTTTGCTCTCGCTTTCTTTCTCTTTTTCTCCTTCTTTTTTCTACTTTGTCTTTTCTCTCTTTCTTTTTTGCTATTCTTTTCGTCTCCCCTGTTTTCTCTCCCTTTTTGTCCTCTCCTTTCTTCTCTCCTCCTTTTTCTCTCCTTTTTTCTCTGCTCCTTTTCTTCTTTTTCTCTCTCTCTTCTCTCCATCTTCCCTCCCCCCTTCTCTTCCGAGAGAGTAGAGAATGAGACAGACAAATATAAACTAAAAGAAGCGGAAGCTCCTCACTACTCACCAGTGCTTGTGCGTTGTGAGAATTGCTGCCAAAGATGCTCCCTCTTCCTCGAGACATGACTGAAAAACATGGAGGAAGAATAACATAGACAAGGAACTACAGATGCTGTTTAAGGGCAGTCACGGTGGCGCAGCGGTAGTGTTGCTGCCTCACAGCGAATGCAGCGCCGGAGACCCGGGTTCGATCCCGACTACGGGTGCTGTCTGTGCGGAGTTTGCACGTTCTCCCCGTGACCTGCGTGGGTTTTCTCCGAGATCTTCGGTTTCCTCCCACACTCCAAAGACGTGCAGGTTTGTAGGTTAATTGGCTTGGTGTAAATGTAAAATTGTCCCTAGTGTGTGTGTAGGGTAGTGTTAGTGTGCGGGGATCGCTGGTCGGCGCGGACCTAATACAGAAAAGGACACACACGCACACACGTAGACGAGCCGATCATTTGGCCAGACACTTGCACTCTGTCTGCCAAAGACATGGTAGATCACCTGCGGTAAGGGAACAGCCGTGTTAAATCCACACGGGCGCACAGGGTGCAGCTGATGAGGCCGCTGCCTCACAGCGCTAGAGACCCGGGTTCGATCCCGGCCTGGGTGCTGTCTGTGTGAAGTTTGCAGGTTCTCCCCGTGACCGCGTAGGTTTCTGCCCACGCCCCCAACACGTGCGGGCTTGTAGGTTACTTGATTTCCCTAGTGTGTAGAACTAGCGTGAATGCAACTGAACCATCCCACCTCACTGGAGGCCCTCGGACTATCTTTAATCAGAATTTACCTTGCACTATTACATCATTTCCTTTATCATGTGTCTGTACGCTGTAAATGACTTGCTATTGAGCGAGTGCAGCGTAGGTTCACCAGGTTAATTCCCGGGATGGTGGGTCTGTCATATGTTGATAAGACAGGTGCGGCTGGGCTTGTGTACTCTGGAATTTAGAAGGATCAGATTGGGAATGTGAGGCGGAGTTAAAGTTCTGAGCACTTTACAGGTACAGCAGGCAGTGAAGAAAGCGAATGGCATGTTTTGGCCTTCATAACAAGAGGAGTTGAGTATAGGAGCAAAGAGATCCTTCTGCAGTTGTACAGGGCCCTAGTGAGACCACACCTGGAGTATTGTGTGCAGTTTTGGTCTCCAAATTTGAGGAAGGACATTCTTGCTATTGGGGGAGTGCAGCGTAGGTTCACAAGGTTAATTCCCGGGATGGCGGGACTGTCATATGCTGAGAGAATGGAACGGCTGGGCTTGTACACTCTGGAGTTTAGAAGAGTGAGAGGGGATCTCATTGAAACATACAAGATCATTAAGGGCTTGGACACGCTAGAGGCAGGAAACATGTTCCCGATGTTGGGGGAGTCCAGAACCAGGGGCCACAGTTTAAGAATAAGGAGTAAGCCATTTAGAACGGAGACGAGGAAACACTTTTTCTCACAGAGAGTGGTGAGTGTGGAATTCACTGCCTCAGAGGGCAGTGGAGGCAGGTTCTCTGGATGCTTTCAAGAGAGAGCTAGATAGGGCTCTTAAAGATAGCGGAGTCAGGGGATATGGGGAGAAGGCAGGAACGGGGTACTGATTGGGGATGATCAGCCATGATCACATTGAATGGCGGTGCTGGCTCGAAGGCGGTGCTGACACTCCTGCACCTATTGTCTATGGACTCGACTGTAATCATGTATTGTCTTTCTACTGACTGGTTAGCTCGCTTTTCACTGTACCTCGGTACACGCGACAATGAACTAAACTGACGGTCGGTCTGTATTCGTGGCTAGAATATCCTGTTGTGCTGAAGCAAAGCAAGAATTTCATTGTCCTATCTGGGACCCATGACAATAAACTCTCTTGAATCTTGACTTGCGCAAGAAGGAACTGCAGACGCTGGTTCAAACTGAAGCTAGACACAAGAAGCTGGAGTAACTCAGCGGGACAGGCAGCATCCCTGGAGAGAAGGAATGGGTGAGGTTTCGGTAAGAGACCCTTCTTCAGACTGGACTTGGTGGGCTGAAGGGGCTGTTTCCGTGCTGTGTCTCTGTACCAAACTAAACACCCAGACAGACGCACATTTGCTCACCTGGATGACTTCTGGATCTGCAGGGTCAATGGCGACAGCAAGGCTTGAGGCCACATCTATGATCAGGTAGCTGTAATTGTCAGACAGAATCGGGACTGGAAGGATTTTCAAACCTGCATGTTAAAAAAAATGAAGGGATGGGTACACAGGGGAAGAAAGTTCAGGCTTGTTGTTGTCACATGTACCGAGGTACAGTCAAACGCTTCGTAGAGTTGCTGCCTTACAGCGAATGCAGTGCCGGAGACCCGGGTTCGATCCCGACTACGGGTGCTGTCTGTACGGAGTTTGTACATTCTCCCCATGAGCTGCATGGGTTTTCTCCAAGTTCCTCCCACACCACAAAAACAAACAAGTTTGTAGTTTAATTGGCTTGGTAAATGTAAAAATTGTGCCTAGTGGGTGTAGGATAGCGTTGATGTGCGGGGATCGCTAGTCGGCGCGGACCTGGTGGGCCGAAGGGCCTGTTTCCGCACTGTATCTAAACTAAACATCATGCCACAAGATGGTTTCAAGAGAGCTAGATAGGGCTCTTAAAGATAGCGGAGTCAGGGGATATGGGGAGAAGGCAGGAACGGGGTACTGATTGTGGATGATCAGCCATGATCACATTGAATGGCAGTGCTGGCTCGAAGGGCTGAATGGCCTACTCCTGCACCTATTGTCTAGTGTCACACATTAATACAATCAAGCCAAACTCAAGTACAGCAGGTGGAGCAAAGGGGAAGACACAGAGTGCAGAATATAGTTCCCAGCATTGTAGCGCACCAGTTCCAGAGACAAAAGTCCAATGTCCGCAATGGGGTTGAGGACATTAAGGGCGGCACGGTGGCACAGTGGAGCTGCTGCCTCACAGCACCAGAGCCCCAGGCTTGTATGTTCTACTTGTGACCATGTGGGTTCCCCCGCGTGCCTTGCACACTCCAAAGACGGACAAGTTGTATAGTTCTGCAGTTGTATAGGGCTCTGGTAAAGACCACATCTGGAGTATTGTGTACAGTTTTGGTCTGCTAATTTGAGGAAGGACATCCTTGTGATTGAGGCAGTACAGCGTAGGTTCACGAGATTGATCCCTGGGATGGCGGGACTGTCATATGAGGAAAGATTGAAAAGACTGGAGTTTAGAAGGATGAGGGGATATCTTATAGAAATGTATTAAATTATAAAAGGACTGGACAAGCTAGATGCAGGAAAAATGTTCCCAATGTTGGGCGTGTACAGAACCAGGGGCCACACTTAGAATAAAGGGGAGGTCATTTAAGACTGAGGTGAGAAGAAAAAAAATTTCACCCAGAGAGTTGTGAATTTGTGGAATTCCCTGCCACAGAAGGCAGTGGAGGCCAAGTCACTGGATGGATTTAAGAGAGAGCACTTCTCCACTGTATGTAGCTCTACTGTATTTGACTCATCTATTATATGTGACTTTCCAGCTACCTCTACATGTAGAAGCTCTATTTCTTTTCAAAAAATAAAACCTGTTGAATTAAAGGATGATTGTGGATCTGGACCAGCTGGTATTGAGACTAAATTCATTAAGTTAGGAGCTAATATTCTAATGTACCCACTATGCGACCTGTTTAATTTGTCCTTCTCAACTTGTACCCTCCCTTCCGCATGGAAGTGTGCCAATGTTACTCCACTGCATAAGGGAGGCGACCCACACGATATTAACAATTACCGCCCCATCTCAATTATCAACTTGGTGGCTAAAATCCTCGAGAAACTAGTGTTCAACCAGCTATCACATTACGTCTCAACTTTCAACATTCTATCTCCATGCCAGTCTGGGTTCAGACCTAATCACTCCACAACTACAGCTCTGTTAAAACTCACCAGCTCTGTTAAAACTTCACTGCTTCTGAGGATGGTAAACTCACCGGTGCCATCTTTCTTGATCTAACCAAGGCCTTTGATGTTGTTGACCACTACCTACTGCTTGATAAACTTTACTCTATTGGTCTTTCTCAAAACAATCTACTGTGGTTTAACTCATACCTTCATAACAGACGCCAATGTGTCACCTTTAATGGAAGTCAATCCAATTCCTTAATTGTTGAGAAGGGGGTCCCGCAAGGTTCGTCTTTGGGACCACTCCTTTTCTCTATTTTCATAAACGACCTCCCTAATATCTGTTCTGACTGTCAAACACAACTATATGCCGATGATGCAGTGCTATTTACATCTAGTACTAACAAGTCTGAAATTGAAAGATCCCTTCAATCAGATCTTACTTTTGTTCAGAAATGGCTATTATTTAACAAATTAATTTTAAATAAAAATAAATCATGCAGTATGTTATTTGGTACCAGACAAGGCCTTGGTAATTCTGTAGATCTGACTATATCATTTAATGAAGGATCACCATTAGAACAAGTATTGAACTTCAAATATCTTGGTGTTTGGCTCGACCCAACGCTTTCATTTACGCAGCATAGTGAGACGATTACTAAACTCAGCTGTAATCTAGCTATTCTTTACCGCCATATAAATTGTTTCACCTTTCAGATGAGAAAAATAATTGTCTCTCAACTACTACTACCAACACTGGATTATGCTGATATTGTCTATCAGAATACATTTGATACACATCTTCAACCCCTCAATGTAGTTTATAATAGTCTTTGCAGATTTATTTTAAGGTGTCCATATATAACTCACCACTGTTCTATGTACGAAACTTTAAACTGGTTATCCCCCCACGCTCGAAGATGCTACCACTGGTTCCAGTTCATCTTTAAATGCATCTATCTCAATTACCCTTCTTATTTAAAACAAGACCTATTACCATACACACCCTCATATTCACTAAGACATATTCAGCAACCCTTCGAAAACGAGATGACTGTCCATCTCAAGGGGTTATCCATGAATAAACTTGTTTCAAATATGGGGAGAAGGCAGGCATGGGTTATTGATAGGGGACGATCAGCCATGATCACAATGAATGGCGGTGCTGGCTCGAAGGGCCGAATGGCCTCCTCCTGCACCTATTTTTATGTTTCTATGTAAGTTTGTAGGTTAATTCGCTTTGGTAAAAACTGTAAATTGTTCCTATTGTGTAGGATAATGCCAGTAAATCGGGGAATCGCTGGCCAGCCCGGACTCGGTGGGCCGAAGGGCTTGTTTCCATGTTTAAGAAGGAACTGCAGATGCTGGAAATCAAAGGTAGACAAAAGTGCTGGAGAAACTCAGCGGGCGAGGCAGCATCTATGGAGCGAAGGAAATAGGTGACGTTTCGGACCGAAACCCTTCTTCAGACTGATGTGAGGGGGGGGGCGGGAAGAAGAAAGGAAGAGGTGGACACAGTGGGCTGAGGGAGAGCTGAGAAGGGGAGGAGAAAGTAAGGACTACCTGAAGTTAGAGAAGTCAATGTTCATACCGCTGGGGTGCAAACTGCCCAAGCGAAATATGAGGTGCTGCTCCTCCATGCTGTGTTAAGGTTCATTTCTTAAAACAGACAACTCACAATAGGTTAGGTAAACCAACACAAGCTTTACTGATCATCAGCCGGCGAGAGTGCCAGGGATACAAAGTCAAGTATGCAACAGACACTTAACTCTCCCTGAGCCACCACTCTAATGAATGAAGACATACAGCATCTTGTTTATAGTATTTTGGAAAGGTAGTCACATGTTTATACAGAGTTGCAGCAATGATGTTTAATACAAACCAATCACAGACTCTACCCATTCAAAGTATACTTGTCACTAATACAATACTTGTCATCTATGGTTATATCAAATCACAAACTGTTGATCACAAAACCTAAACAACAGGAACTTAGTCAAAAGCCCAACATTTGCAATTCCGTCTTAATCAATGAAAGGATCTTTATCAACAACAGCCAGAAGATTTCTGATTATAGAAACTACCAATTCCCCAGGAAACACAGCGTCTCCCACTGTTGTTAATGGCCTTTAGCTTGGGCATAACAGGAAGCACTATCACATGCTTGAATGCAGGCTTCTAACTTCCCGATTCCCACAGCTTCTCTAGCATATTACAGAATAATAAAACTTCAGTTTATTCACAACCCAAAAAAGTCAAGCTAACCTTTTACTTAATAAAATATTTTACATTATAATTTATTATATAACTAGGATATTCTCAGCTGTGTCTCTGAAGCCGAAAGGGCCAGTCCCACACTTGGCCGTCATTTGCGCCTCATTTACGCGTTATATGTAAATTAGGTGGACGCTTCGTGTGCGCATGCGTTGCGCATGGTGAGGCGTGGAATCGTATGCGGTATTGCATGGATTTAGTACAGGGACGAATTCCTTGTGCGTTGCCTGCGTGACGTATCACTGACGCATTTGGTACGCACGCTGACGCATTGACGTCGTACGCTGGCATTCCCAACGTCTCTCGTGTATCGCGTGGTGACGCACGATAACGTCACCCTGCCCGTCCGTACGCCCTTGCGTTTACGTCCTGCGGGGTATTCTAATGACGTCACGTGCACCAGGCGGCTGTGCTGACGTGCGATTTGCGCGCGACGTGGCGCATCACGACGCGTGGACCTATTTTACATATGACGCGTAAATGAGGCGGGAATGACGGCCAAGTGTGGGATAGGCCCTTAAAGGACAATACTGAGCTGCTGCTTCAGCCAGATCATTAAAAAGCAAGCTGGCTGCTCGGGGAAAAGCTACTCCTGCACAAGCAGCAGCCAGCATGCAGCAGCGCTTACAGAAAGACTCGCACTGAATCAGAATCTTCCCCCCCAAGGTCCCGGGGCACTGCCTAATTAAGCACATTTCCAGTGTTGGTTTACAAACACTGTTACAGCAGAGGCCCACAAGCTGCAAGGAGACTCCGCTGGGAATTTCCTGCAGCTCGGCATTCACAACTGCACGGTGGCGCAGCAGTAGAGCTGCTGTCTTCCAGCGCCAGAGACCCGGGTTCGATCCTGACTACGGGTGCAGTCTGTACAGAGTTAAGGCGATCTCCCTGTGACAGTGTGGGTTTTCTCCGGGTGCTCTGGTTTCCACCCACACCCCAAAGACACACGGATTTGTAGTTTATTTGGCATAGGTAAAATTGTAAACTGTAAACATGTAAGATTGTTAAGGGCTTGGACACGCTAGAGGCAGGAACATGTTCCCGATGTTGGGGGAGTCCAGAACCAGGGGCCACACAGTTCAAGAATAAGGGGTAAGCCATTTAGAACGGAGACGAGGAAACACTTTTTCTCACAGAGAGTGGTGAGTCTGTGGAATTCTCTGCCTCAAAGGGCGGTGGAGGCCGGTTCTCTGGATGCTTTCAAGAGAGAGCTAGATAGGGCTCTTAAAAATAGTGGAGTCAGGGGATATGGGGAGAAGGCAGGAACGGGGTACTGATTGGGGATGATCAGCCATGATCACATTGAATGGCGGTGCTGGCTCGAAGGGCCGAATGGCCTACTCCTGCACCTATTGTCTATTGTCCCTAGTGTGTAGGATAGTGCAGGGTGATCGCTGGCCGACACAGACTCGGTGGGGCCTTTTTCCATGCTGCATCTCTAAACTAAATCTTTAAAAACTCTCTCTCTCCGCATATGCTGCCTCACCTGCTGTGTATTTCCTGCATTTATCTCAAATTTCCAACATTCAACATTTTCATCGCTTGCTTGACTGCCACTTGTTGAATAAGAACAGCGTGGAAAAGGTCAGTTTCCGCACTGTATCTCTGAACTAAACCTTTAAAGACTCTGAGACACGAAACGCTGGAGAAATTCAGCGGGTCAGGCAGCATCTCTGGAGAAAAGGAATAGGTGACGTTTCAGGTCGAGACACTTCTTCAGACTGAGAGCCAGCGGAAAGGGAAACGAGAGATATAGATGGTGACGTGGAGAATAAATGAATGAAAGATGTGCAAAAAGTAACGATTATATAGGTAACCATATCTCTCTCGCTGTCTGTCTCGCTGCCTCTGTCTCTGTCTCGCTGCCTCTGTCTCTGTCTCGCTGCCTCTGTCTCTGTCTCGCTGCCTCTGTCTCTGTCTCGCTGCCTCTGTCTCTGTCTCGCTGCCTCTGTCTGTCTCGCTGCCTCTGTCTCTGTCTCGCTGCCTCTGTCTCTGTCTCGCTGCCTCTGTCTCTGTCTCGCTGCCTCTGTCTGTCTCGCTGCCTCTGTCTGTCTCGCTGCCTCTGTCTCTGTCTCGCTGCCTCTGTCTCTGTCTCGCTGCCTCTGTCTCTGTCTCGCTGCCTCTGTCTGTCTCGCTGCCTCTGTCTGTCTCGCTGCCTCTGTCTGTCTCGCTGCCTCTGTCTCTGTCTCGCTGCCTCTGTCTGTCTCGCTGCCTCTGTCTCTGTCTCGCTGCCTCTGTCTGTCTCGCTGCCTCTGTCTGTCTCGCTGCCTCTGTCTCTGTCTCGCTGCCTCTGTCTGTCTCGCTGCCTCTGTCTGTCTCGCTGCCTCTGTCTCTGTCTCGCTGCCTCTGTCTGTCTCGCTGCCTCTGTCTGTCTCGCTGCCTCTGTCTCTGTCTCGCTGCCTCTGTCTGTCTCGCTGCCTCCGTCTGTCTCGCTGCCTCCGTCTGTCTCGCTGCCTCCGTCTGTCTCGCTGCCTCCGTCTGTCTCGCTGCCTCTGTCTCTGTCTCGCTGCCTCTGTCTGTCTCGCTGCCTCCGTCTGTCTCGCTGCCTCTGTCTCTGTCTCGCTGCCTCTGTCTGTCTCGCTGCCTCTGTCTGTCTCGCTGCCTCTGTCTGTCTCGCTGCCTCTGTCTGTCTCGCTGCCTCTGTCTGTCTCTCTCGCTGTCTGCCTCTGTCTGTCTGTCTCGCTCACCACAGGTGCTACCTGAGCCGCTGCGTATTTCCCGTCTTTAATCTCAGATTTCCAATATTTGCATATTCTTTGCTTGTTGAATTCCACAACCAACCTCAATTGTTTCCATTCTTCCCCACGCCCAGGGTCTTCCTGCTTGTCCCAACACGTCAGCCTGTTCTCGGCAAGCAGAGACACCCATTAATTCACAAACTGGTTTTTCTCACCTGCATCGCGTTACAAGGGCTCGAGGCACCAATGTGTAGGAAGGAACTGCAGATGCCGGCTTACACCTAAACGCTGGAGGAACTCAGCGGGGTCGGGCAGCATCTCTGAAGAGAAGGAATGGGTGATGTTTCAGCTCGAGACCCTTCTCCCGAGATAGCAGCTCCCTATCACTTACATCGATTGGCAAGAAAAGACCGCATGTAGACTTTAGAGATACAGCGTGGAAAAAGACCGTTCGGCCCACCGAGTCAATGCTGACCAGCGATCACCCCGTATACTGGCACTATCTTATATATTAGGGACAATTTACAATCTAAAAGCCCTGTCCCACGGTACGAGTTCATTCCAAGAGCTCTCCCGAGTTTAAAAAAAAAATCAAACTCGTGGTAAGCACGGAGAATGAACGTAGCGGGTACGTCGGAGCTCGGGGACGCCTCTTAGCGGCTTGTAACGCTAACGGCAGGTACTCGGGAAGACTCGCTAATGGCAGGTAAGCTCGGGAAGTCTCGTGAAGATTTTTCAACATGTTGAAAAATGTCCACGAGAGCCCCGAGTGGCCATTACCCGTAAATGTCCGAGTTCGAATCAGGGCAAACTCGGGAGAGCTCTTGGAATGAACTCGCACCGTGGGACAGGGCTATTACCAAATCCAATTAGCCTACAAAACCTGAGTGCGAGAAGAAAGCAGAGCACACGGAGAAAACGCACGCCGGTCACGGGGAGAACATATAAACTGTACAGACAGCACCCAGTGGTCAGGATCGAACCCTGGTCTCTGGCGCTGCAAGGGAGCAGCTCCACCGCAAATGTCTAATGCGCCTGTCCCACTTGCATGCAATAGCATGCGTTTGGCTCGACCAAACGGAAGCTGAGTTCATGCGAAGTTCGCGCTAGACGTCATTAGCGTCATACTTACCAATCAGCTGGGCAGGAGGCGGGCCGACTGAATTTGGGCGTCGCAGCCCGTCGGGCGGTGAAGTCATCTCGCAACGCCACGCGCTAGGCGTATGCCGTCAAGACGCTGCGTACGACCGCAATGCACATGCGTGCCGACAGGCGCGTGAAGATTTCAGACACTAGCAGTTTTTTAGAGCCCCGCGCGATGTCGGGACCAGCCCCGCACAACTCCGCGCTTCTAAGTGGGACCGGCCCCGCGCGGCCATACGGTGCCCGTACGCCTCAAGCGACCACGTTTGGTCGCGTCAAACGCATGCAATCGCATGCAAGTGGGACAGGCCCTTTAGGCTCACAACGTATCCCAGAAGCCACAAATCTAGGGGGGAGCTCACTTGGTTCTCCCCCACTGACGGTGCATGGGGAGTGGGGGGAGATGGGGGTCACACAGAGGGAGGGATCTCCTCGTCAACGTGTTGTAGTGCCTGACCAAGATGGCCATTCACGGTCCACGGCCCCAGGCAGCCAAGAGCTCCGTCCGAGCCCACTGCCTACCCCTCTCTGGGATTACCCGCGTGCCTGGGTGCCCCTGGAGAGGGAGCTTGCGGTGTCCACGGTCAATTCAGGGGACCGCTGGGCACTACGGGGACCCGAGTGAGAACCAGAGGGCATAGACTCAGAAGAAAAAGGACGACCTTCAGAATGGAGATGATGTTTGTTTCGCTAGAGGGTGGTGAGTCTGTAGAGTTCATTACCACAGACAGCTGTGGAGGCCAAGTCATTCAGTGTTTTTATAAATAGACAATAGGTGCAGGAGTAGGCCATTCGGCCCTTCGAGCCAGCACCGCCATTCAATGTGATCATGGCTGATCATCCCCAATCAGTACCCCGTTCATGCCTTCTCCCCATATCCCCTGACTCCGCTATCTTCAAGAGCCCTATCTAGCTCTCTCTTGAAAGTATCCAGAGAACCTGCCTCCACCGCGCTCTGAGGCAGAGAATTCCAGACTCACAACCCTGTGTGAAAAAGTGTTTCCTCGTCTCCGTTCTAAATGGCTTACCCCTTATTCTTAAACTTTGGCCCAGGTTCTGGACTCACCCAACATCGGGAACATGTTTCCTGCCTCTAGCATGTCAAAACACTTAATAAACTTATAAATAAACATGTTTCAATAAGATCGCCTCTCATCTTTCTAGATTCCTGAGTATACAAGCTCAGCCAGTCCATTCTGACAGTCCCGCCATCCCGGGAATTAACCTGGTGAACCTACGCTGCACTCCCTCAATAGCAAGAATGTCCTTCCTCAAATTATGGGATCAAAACTGCACACAGTACTCTAGGTGTGGTCTCACTAGGGCCCTGTACAACTGCAGAAGGACCTCTTTGCTCCTATACTCAACTCCTCTTGTTATGAAGGCCAACATGCCATTCGCTTTCTTCAGTGCCTGCTAAAAGCAGAGATTGAAATATTTTTTTTTAGTTAGTTAGTTAAGGTTACACAGAGAAGGCAGGCGAATGAGGTTGGGGGGAAAATTTAGATCAGCCGTAATCGAATGGCGGAATAGATTTGATAGGCCGAATGGCCTAATTCCACTCATACGTCTTATGAACTTACGAGTGCATTTTAAATAAGAATGTTAACATTTTGCCATTATACATACATACACATACGTATGTGTAGGTATGTATTATGTCGAAAAGTTAACATTTATATATAACTATATATTTCATCTTAGGCCCCCCTCGATCGTGGCTGACCATGGGTGTCTCCAGGGTGCTATTCCCTACATGGAGGACGCCTGTGCGTGACTTTGTTTAACGTGGGGAGACTGGTGCACAGACAGCCACCCCACGTGAGGTCCTTGACAGATCTGGGTCAGGATCCAGTGGCATGGAGTCCAAGACGACTGGAGACCCTTTTCTGCCGCAGCCTTCATCCGCCTTCCCAGCCATTGTGACGTTAGCTCCACTAAGGTCAGCCATCGTCCTCCGCCTGTTCCACCGTTGAGGTCTTGGTTGGATTGCTCTTTGTCAGAGACCTCCCCCCCCCCTCAACCTTACCGCCATGGGTGGCCCTACCAGGAGCATAGATCCAGACGGCATCGCTCTCAGGATCTCAGGTCCACACAAGCTTCTCCACCACGACAAGGTGACAATCCATGGAGATATATAGTTATATTATAGATATATATATATATGGATTAACGCTTTCTGAGAATAGCTTTGTAGCCGTCACTTTTGTAAAGCGAAACAACAACAAAAAAACCATTGTCAGCGTTGGTTGAAACTATGGGCGTTGGTTTGCTCTGGAGCAGGGCGTGATCTTCGGATTCCAAAGACTTGGTTCAGTGTTAGAAAAATTGTTTATAAATCTAAGATAAAAACAGAAAGAGCTGGAAATTCTTAACATCTGCGGAGAGAACAGCAGATTATGTTTCCCTGACCTTGGAACCAGAACTGGAACATCAACTGTGTTTCTCGTTCCACAGATATTGCTTAATCTTGATGAGGAATACGCACATTCTTGCCTTATTAAGTTTATAGTTTCAACATCTGTAGATTTTTTTTTTTGCCTTCCCATTCCAATTGGAATCTGAAGTTGACAGATTTAGAGTTTATTTCCAGCAATATACACAAAATGCTGGAGTAACTCAACTGGGCAGGCAGTTGACACAGCGGGGAAACAGGCCCTTCAGCCAGCCGAGTCCACATCGACCAGCGACCCCTGTACACGAGCACTATCCTACACACTAGGGACAATTTACAATTTTAAATAAACTTCAATTAACCCTTGCTTTCCCTCTCTATCCTTCCCCCATCCTAGTTCTACGACCAGTCTGACTGCCCCCCTGATTAAATGTTATCTGTATGCTTCATTGTCACCTTCTTCCCCTTTGATGTCTCGCTTTCACACCTTACACTTCCTTATCTCCGAGTCTCCATCTCCCCCGACTCCCAGTCTGAAAAAAGGGGCACGACCCAAAATGTCACCCGTTCGTTCTATCCAGAAATGCCGCCTGTACCGCTGAGTTACTCCAGCGTTTTGTGTCTGTCACAAACCAGCACCTGCAGTTCCTTCCTGCACCCTTCACACCTAATGTCCAAGACACCTCACCGGGCCTTCGACTCTTTAATAACTTTTGGTTTCCAGGCTCTCGTTCCCTCCTCTTTATTACGGACGTTCAGTCTGAAGAAGAGTTTCGGCCCGAAACGTTGCCTATTTCCTTCGCTCCATAGATGCTGCCGCACCTCCTGAGTTTCTCCAGCATTTGTGTCTACCTTCGATTTTCCAGCATCTGCAGTTCCTTCTTGAACAGTTCTACAAAACATTCTCTCACTGCTCCCCCTCTGTTGATTCCTACTTATTTCCAGCAATCACACCTTCCGGCAATCAGACTGCAAATGTCAACCTAGATTACAAAACCTACACCAAACCCAAACCAATTAGGAGCAGACGAGGGCATTCGATCCAATTTCAGATTCCAGCTACCAAGACATATGTGTACAGCAATTCATTCTTCCCCCACACAATTAAAGCAGGAATAGTCTCCACCCTACCATAGTCCAGAACAAGGCGACACAGTTTAAGGATAAGAGGGAAGTCTTTTAGGACCGAGATGAGAAAATCATTTTTCACACAGAGAGTGGTGAATCTGTAGAATTCTCTGCCACAGAAGGTAGTTGAGGTCAGTTCATTGGCTATATTTAAGAGGAAGTTCGATGTGGCCCTTGTGGCTAAAGGGATCAGGGGGTATGAAGAGAAGGCAGGTACAGGATACTGAGTTGGATGATCAGCCATCTTGAATGGCAGTGCAGGCTCGAAGGGTCGAATGACCTACTCCTGCACCTATTTTCTATGTTTCTATAGTTACCCAACCAGATGCAACTACATTTAAGGTAGCTCTTTCTTCCCAAAAACCCTTTCTGGCTTAAGTCCTCCCTCCACCACCTCCAGTTTAAATTCCATTTGGAATATTTTAGAGGACCAAGAAACCAAATGGCAACGTTTTAAATAAGGCATGAAAGGAAAGCCTGGATGTGGAGAGAATGTTTCCACTAGTGAGAGAGTCTAAGATCAGAGGGCACACCCTCAGAATTAAAGGACATTCCTTTAGGAAGGAGATGAGGAGGAATTTCTTTAGTCAGAGGACGGTGAATCTGTGGAATTCATTGTCACAGAAGGTTGTGGAGGCCAAGTCAATGGATATTGTTAATAGACAATAGACAATAGGTGCAGGAGTAGGCCATTCAGCCCTTCAAGCCAGCACCGCCATTCGATGTGATCATGGCTGATCATCCCCAATCAGTACCCCGTTCCTGCCTTCTCCCCATATACCCCGACTCCGCTATCTTTAAGAGCCCTATCTAGCTCTCTCTTGAAAGTATCCAGAGAACCGGCCTCCATCGTCCTCTGAGGCAGAGAATTCCACAGATTCACCACTCTCTGTGTGAAAAAGTGTTTTCTCGTCTCTGTTCTAAATGGCTTACTCCTTATTCTTAAACTGTGGCCCCTGGTTCTGGACTGCCCTAACATCGGGAACATGTTTCCTGCCTCTAGCGTGTCCAAGCCTTTAGTAATCTTATATGTTTCAATAAGATGCCCTCTCATCCTTCTAAATTCCAATAAGGTGGAGATTGTAAGATTCTTGATTAGTATGGGTGTCAGCAGTTATTGGGAGAAGGCAGGTTGAATGGGGTTAGGAGGGAGAGATAGATCAGCCACGATTGTATGGCAGAGTTGACTTGAATGGCCGAATTCTGCTCCTATCATGTCTGGCCTAGGTTAATATAGATAAATGTGAGGTTATCCACTTTGGCGGCAAAAACAAGGGGGCAGATTATTTTCTCAATGGGGTTAGGTTAGGTAAGGGGGGCGTGGAGCGAGACCTGGGTGTCCTTGTACACCGGTCACTGAAAGTTGGCGTGCAGGTACAGCAGGCAGTGAAGAAAGCTAATGGAATGTTGGCCTTCATAACAAGAGGATTTCAGTATAGGAGTAAAGAGGTTCTTCCGCAGCTGTATAGGGCTCTGGTGAGACCACATCTGGAGTATTGTGTACAGTTTTGGTCTCCTAATTTGAGGAAGGACATCCTTGTGATTGAGGCAGTGCAGCGTAGGTTCACGAGATTGATCCCTGGGATGGCGGGACTGTCATATGAGGAAAGATTGAAAAGACTAGGCTTGTATTCACAGTTTAGAAGGATGAGGGGAATCTTATAGAAACATATAAAATTATAAAGGGACTGGACAAGCTAGATGCAGGAAAAATGTTCCCAATGTTGGGCGAGTCCAGAACCAGGGGCCACAGTCTTAGAATAAAGGGGAAGCCATTTAAGACTGAGGTGAGAAAAAACTTTTTCACCCAGAGAGTTGTGAATTTGTGGAATTCCCTGCCACAGAGGGCAGTGGAGGCCAAATCACTGGATGGATTTAAGAGAGAGTTAGATAGAGCTCTAGGGGCTAGTGGAATCAAGGGATATGGGGAGAAGGCAGGCACGGGTTATTGATTGGGGACGATCAGCCATGATCACAATGAATGGCGGTGCTGGCTCGAAGGGCTGAATGGCCTCCTCCTGTACCTAGTTTCCATGTTTCTATGACCTCATGAAGTGGTGTGGAGAGGCGGGGCAAGGCCCCAGATAGTTGCAACTTACCATTAATGATCATAGGACACACGATCGAGTGGCCTGTGGGATAAAGCTCTCTGGTCCGCTTCAACAGCTTTTTGTGAAATAGGTAGCCCAGTCTGGTCTTTGCGTATAGCGAGTATCTGCAACAGAGCATTGAACGTTAGCACAAAGAGAGGGATGGGAGGTTGTGGTGGGGGGGGTGAAAACTCACGGGGCGGGGGAAAGAGAGGGGGTTATGTTAAAGGATTATCTTTACACATCTTGCCTGGGGGACACTAGATTAGCCTTTCCTACTACTGATTCAACTTGCAGATCAACATTTTGGGAGTCCTGCACTTTTTGGGAGTCCAGCAGTCCCGAGCACCAAGATGAGGGTGAAGCAGTTTAAGAAGGAACTGCAGATGCTGGAAAATCGAAAGTAGACAAAGGTGCTGGAGAAACTCAGAGGGTGCAGGAGCGAAGGAAATAGGCAACGTTTCGGGCCGAAACCCTGGATGCCCCTTGCCCAACTGCTGGAGTACCTCAGCGGGACAGGCAGCATATCCGGAGAGAAGGAACGGGTGACGTTTTGGGTCGAGACCCTTCTTCAGACAGAGAGTCAAGGGAGACTCAATATGTGGAGGGGGTAAGGTGTGAAAACGACAGATCAAAGCAGACGATGATCAAGGAAATGTGGAGGAAGGAACTGCAGATGCTGGTTCACACCGCAGACACAAAATGCTGGAGTAACTCAGCGGGACAGGCAGCATCCCTGGATAGAAGGAATGGGTGACGTTTCGGGTCGAGACCCTTCTTCAGACTGAGAGTCAGGGCAGAGGGAGACACAGATATGGAAGGGCAGGGTGTGAAAATGAGCCAAAGGGGATGAGTCAAAAAAGCTCATCAGCGCCTCTACTTCCTGAGAAGATTACGGAGAAGCGGATTGTCAAGGAAGACTCTCTCTAACTTCTACAGGTGCACAGTAGAGCATGCTGACCGGTTGCATCGTGGCTTGGTTCGGCAATTTGAGCGCCCTGGAGAGGAAAAGACTACAAAAAGTAGTAAACACTGCCCAGTCCATCATCGGCTCTGACCTTCCTTCCACCGAGGGGATTTATCGCAGTCGCTGCCTCAAAAAGGCTGGCAGTATCATCAAAGACCCACACCATCCTGGCCACACACTCATCTCCCTGCTACCTTCAGGTAGAAGGTACAGGAGCCTGAAGACTGCAACAACCAGGTTCAGGAATAGCTACTTCCCCTCAGCTATCAGGCTATTAAACCTGGCTCGGACAAAACTCTGATTATTAGCAACCACTTTCTGGTATTTGCACTACCAGTTTATTTATTCATGTGTGTATATATTTATATCATGGTATATGGACACATTTATCTCTTTTGTAGTAAATGCCTACTATTTTCTGTGTGCTTAAGCAAAGCAAGAATTTCATTGTCCTATACAGGGACACATGACAATAAACTCACTTGAACTTGAACTTGAAGATTCAGAGGAAATGTCGAATAGACCATTGTTCACTGGGAGAAGGTGAGAAGGCAGACAAAGATTAAAATGTAATCTGGAGAACAGTTAGACTGGTCAGTGAACGAGGAAGAGATGGAGAGAGAGAGAGGGAAAGCAGGGATTACTTGAAGTTAGAGAAGTCAATGTTCATACCACTGGGATGTAAGCAGCCCAAGCGAAATATGAGGTGCTGTTCCTCCAATTTGCGCTGGGCCTCACTCTGACAATGGAGGAGGCCCAGGACAGAAAGGTCAGTGTGTGAATGGGAGGGGGAGTTATCACGGGGATGGTACCAGTGTCTGCAATGTCTTATTATTGACATTTTGGGCATAGTGTCTTCCAGCTTCACCATGCCTCAGAAACAATGCACAACTCCCTAAGTACTGTCAACGCAACACACATCAACCCCACTCCAAGGTAGACAAAAATGCTGGAGAAACTCAGCGGGTGAGGCAAGCATCTATGGAGCGAAGGAATAGGTGACGTTTTAGGTCGAGACCCTTCTTCAGACTTGAGGCAGCAAGGGTCGGCGGTCCCAGTGAGGCAGCGATGGTCGGCGTCATCGGTAAGTCGGTGAAGGTCGGCGGCAGTGGCCACGTGGGGGTCGGAGACGGCAGTGTCTTCGGTGTCTGAAGAAGGGTCTCGACCCGAAACGTCGCCTATTCCTTCTCTCCATAGATGCTGCCTCACCCGCTGAGTTTCTCCAGCATTTTTATCTACCTTTGATTTTCCCAGCATCTGCAGTTCTTTCTTAAACATCGACTCCACTCCAAGTACTTGTCACCTCACATCTGCGTGCGGCCCGATCCAGGAAACACCAACAGGGATCAAGTATAGACACAAAATGCTGGAGTAACTCAGCGAGTCATGCGGCATCTGTGGAGAACACAGATAAGTGTAGTTTCGGGTTGGGACCCTTCCTCAGATTGAAAGGTCCCAAACTGAAAGGTCGCCTATCGATTTCGACTTGATACAGCACAGAAACAGACCCGAGTCAGCGCTGAGCAGCAATCACCACAGACATTAGCACTATCTGACACACGAGGGACAATTTACAATTTTACCAAAGCCAACTAACCTGCAAACCTGTTGTCTTGGGAGTGTGGGAGGACAATAGACAATAGGTGCAGGAATAGGCCATTCGGCCCTTCAAGCCTGCACCGCCATTCAATGTGATCATGCCTGATCATCCCCAATCAGTACCCCGTTCCTACCTTCTCCCCATATCCCCTGACTCCGCTATCTTCAGAGCACTGTCTAGCTCCCGCTTGAAAGTTTCCAGAGAACTGGCCTCCACCGCAGAGAATTCCACAGACTCACAACTTTCTGTGTGAAAAAGTGTTTCCTCATCTCCGTTCTAAATGGCTTACCCCTTATTCTTAAACTGTGTGTGGCCCCTGGTTCTGGACTCCCCCAACATCGGGAACATGTTTCCTGCCTCTAGCGTGTCCAAACCAGATTGTGCGGAGAAAACCGGCGTGGTGATAGGGAGAACATGCAAACTCCACACAGACAGCTCCAGTGGTTAGGATCAAACCCGGCTTCTGGCGTTATGAGCCAGCAGTTCTACCAACTGTGCAAATGTCTAACATAAAAGGCATTCCTTTCACATCAACCTAATGATTTTTGTGGTCTCCTTGCTGAGACCAGCTCTTAATTTCAGATTTAATTAAATGAGTTTAAATTTGCCACTATTGCGGTCGGAATCCAACTATAGTCATACAGCATGGACAATCCCTTCAGCCTAACCAGCCAACAATGTCCCAGCTACCCTAGTCCCACTTGCCCGCGTTTGGCCCGTACCTCTCCAAACCTGTCCTATCCATGTACCTGTCTAATTGATTCTTAAACGTTGGGATAGTCCCAGCCTCTACTATCTCCTCTGGCAGATCGTTCCATACACCCACCACCCTTTGTGAGAAAAAGTTACCCCTCAGATTCCTTTTAAGTCTTTTCCCCTTCACCTTAACCCTATGTCCTCTGGTCCTCGATTCACCTACTCTGGGCAAGAGGCTCTGTGCATCTAAGGGACTTTGTGCATTGTATCTTGGGATTTTTCATCCAAACCTCCATGTGACCATGGAGGTCACGGTGGCGCAGCGGTAGTTGCTGCCTCACAGCGCCTCAGACCCGGGTTCGATCCTGACTACGGGTGCTTGTCTGTACGGACTTTGTACGTCCTCCCCGTGACCCGTGTGGGTTTTCTCCGAGATCTTCGGTTTCCTCCCACACTCCAAAGACGTACAGGTTCGTGGGTTAATTGGCTTGGTGTAAATGTAAAAATTGGCCCCAGTAGGATAGTGTTAATGTGCGGGGATCGCTGGTCGATGCGGACCTTGTGGGGCGAAAGGGCCTGTTTCCGGGCTGTATCTGTAAACTAAACTAAAATGTAACACAACCGTACTCCAATTACGTGCAGTCCATGCCAAACACACATCCTTGTTCTCAGCACACACTGTGACTGGAACCTTGTAGAAAATGTCCGAGTGACAATGACAACCTTGGACTTGTGTACATAACTACCACCTTGAAAGACCAGAGTCAGGAACTGCTTCCCCTCTGGTGTCAGACGACTGAATAATCCTCCCACAAGCTAGGTTGTAGTCTGGATCTTCCAACCTACCTCATTGCAGGCATTGAACTTTTTCCTCTGTAATTGCCAACACTATAATCTGCACTCTAGTGGTTTTCTCTTCGCACTACCCGTTGGACGTGTACAGCTTGACTATTCCAGTGTAATCCGACTTAATTGGATAGCATGCAAATAATTACACTATCTTGGTACACGTGGTACACACTAATAAACAAAACCCTAATTAAGTATACCGCAAATATTATACTTCTCCGTGGATTGTCACCTTGTCGTGGTGGAGAAGCTTGTGTGGTCCTGAGACCCTGAGAGCGATGCCGTCTGGAGCGATGCTCCTGGTAGGGCCACCCATGGCAGTAAGGTCGAGGGGGAGGTCTCTGACAAACAGCGATCCAACCAAGACCTCAACGGTGGAACAGGCGGAGGACGATGGCTGACCTTAGTGGAGCTAACGTCACAACGGCTGGGAAGGCGGATGAAGGCTGCAGCAGAAAAGGGTCTCCGGTCGTCTTGGACTCCATGCCACTGGATCCTGACCCAGATCTGTCAAGGACCCCACGTGGGGTGGCTGTCTGTGCACCAGTCTCCCCACGTTAAACAAAGTCACGCACAGGCGTCCTCCATATAGGGAATAGCACCCTGGAGACACCCATGGTCAGCCATGACTGAAGGGGGTCTAAGAAATACTATAATGGAAATGTCCAGAGATTTGAACAAACTTCAAATTTAAATTTGATGTCAGCCAGGCACAGCAGTAGAGTTGCTGCCTTACAGCACCACAGACGCGGGTTCAATCCTGACTGCGAGTGTTTTGTCTATATGGAGTTTGTACATTCTCCTGTGACACCGAACCATTGCGTATGGGATAGTGCTAGTGTACAGGGACTTGGTGGACCGAAGGGTCCGGTTCCTTACATAGAAACATAAAAAATAGGTGCAGGAGTAGGCCATTCGGCCCTTCGAGCCTGCACCGCCATTCAATATGATCATGGCTGATCATCCAACTCAGTATCCTGTACCTGCCTTCTCTCCATACCCCCTGATCCCTTTAGGCATAAGGTCCACATCTAACTGCCTCTTAAATATAGCCAATGAACTGGCCTCAACTACCTTCTGTGGCAGAGAATTCCACAAATTCACCACTCTCTGTGTGAAAATTTTTTTTCTCATCTCGGTCCTAAAAGGCTTCCCCCTTATCCTTAAACTGTGACCTCTTGTTCTGGACTTCCCCAACATCGGGAACAATCTTCCTGCATCTAGCCTGTCCAACCCCGTAAGAATTTTTAAAGTTTCTATAAGATCCCCCCCTCAATCTTCTAAATTCTAACGAGTACAAGCCGAGTCTATCCAGTCTTTCTTCATATGAAAGTCCTGCCATCCCAGGAAACAGTCTGGTGAACCTTCTCTGTACTCCCTCCATGGCAAGAATGTCTTTCCTCAGATTAGGAGACCAAAACTGTACACAATACTCCAGGTGTGGTCTCACCAAGACCCTGTACAACTGCAGTAGAACCTCCCTGCTTCCTTGCTGTGCCTCTAAGGATAGAACAGGTTTGGAGGGATATGGAACAAAGATAGGCAGGAGGGACTGTAACTGGGATATTGTGGTCGGTGGGGGCAAGTTGGGTGAAGAGGGCACATGGACAGCAGGGTCATGAACGTCTGGTGGGCCTGGTTGCTAATGCAGTCTGCCAGAAAGGAAGCGAGCAAATGGGACGAGTGTGGTCAGGCATCTTGGTCAGCAGGGAAAATTTGGGCCGAAGAGCCACAGTTCTCCTGAAGATCAGATTCAGATTCAGATTCAACTTTATTGTCATTGTGCAGTGTACAGTACAGAGGCAACGAAATGCAGTTAGCATCTCCCTAGAAGAGCGACATAAATATGAGCATGCTGAAAACATCCTCTCTACATTCACAGGGTCAGCAAAACCACCTTCATTCATTCATTCATTCATCACCGTTGAAAACATTAGCGACGCAGTGTTGCTGGTTTCCGACAGGAACGGTGACGGACGCACCACACATCTCTGTCCTCCAGTTCCTGCGGACATCCGCCGTTGGAAGTACAGGATTTTGGTGTGTGTGTGTGTGTGTGTGCTTTATGATCGTTCCTTACAATGCAGGTGGGCGAGACGGTTTAGTTGCCGACTATCCGACCATGGAGCGGGATGAATGTACCCGTAGCGGGGGGGGGGGGGGGAACTCCCCCCCAACCTAACCTGAAAAACCACCTTCAACATCTTCGAAAATATATGATCAGTACTGGGGAATAGATACTGCAACACCTACCCTGCACGATCCAACACATTCAACTGTTTAGTTTCAGCATTGTAACTAGCCCAAATGGTTTCAAGAGGACTAGAATCCAAAAACAGGGATGTAATGCCGAGGCTCTACAAGGCACTGGACAGACGGGGGTTATGGGTTATGGGGAGAAGGCAGGAGAATGGGGTTAGGAGGGAGAGATAGATCAGCCACGATTAAATGGCAGAGTACACTTGATGGGCCGAATGGCCTAATTCTGCTGCTATCACTTACAACATCCCTCCCTCCCCCCTTCTCCGACCAGTCTGACTGTCCCCGATTACACTGGCTGCTTTATTGTCACCTTCTCCTAGCCAACAATAATCCATTCTACATTTCCCTTGAGCCTCATTTTCACACCCATCCCTTCCTTATCTCTGTGTCTCCCGCTCCCCTGACTCCCAGTCTGAAGAAGGGTCTCAACCCATAACGTCACCCATTCCTTCTATCCAGAGATGCAGCCTGTCCCGCTGAGTTACTCCAGCATTTTGTGTCTATCTTCGGTGTAAACCAGCATCTGCAATTTCTTCCTACACATTTTGTCTTCTCCACTGCAAAATCTCAAGGTGTGCCTACTTTGAAGAGGTTCTGATTTGTCCTGTACCTTTCCATACCTCTAATTTGCAGGGAGCGGATGAGAAAGTGAGATAACATAGAACTAATGTGAACAGGCACACACAATGGTCGGTGTGGACTTGTTTAAGAAAGAACTACAGATGCTGGAGAAAATCGAAGGTAGACAAAAAAGCTGGAGAAACTCAGCGGGTGAGGCAGCATCTATGGAGCAAAGGAATAGGCGACATTTCGGGTCGAGACCCCTCTTCAGACTTGAGGAAGCGAGGGTCGGCGGTCCCGGTGAGGCGGCGTTAGTCCACAGTCCCGGTGAGGCGGCGAGGTTCAGCGTCATCGGTGAGTAGGTGAAGGTCGGCGGCAGCGGCCACGTGGAGGTCAACAACAGCGGCGTCTTCTGTGTCGCCCGAAACGTCGCCTATTCCTTCTCTCCATAGATGCTGCCTCACCCACTGAGTTTCTCCAGCTTTTTTCGTCTACCGTCGGTGTGGACCTGATGCGGCAAAGAGCCTATTTCCATGCTGTATTTTTCAACCTTTCCTGAGAAAGCAGCCCCAACCCGCTTACAAACCAGATGCAACTAAATTTAAGGTAGCTCTTTCTTCCCAAAAAGCCTTTCTAGCTTAAGTCCTCCCTCCACCACCTCCAGTTTAAATTTCATTTGGAATATTTTGGAGGACCAAGAAACCTATATCCCAGAAATTAGCCGAGTGGATTGCCTCCTAAGTAAACATACCCTTTCTTAAATAAAGGAGTCCAAAAATGCACAGTGCTCCAGGTGTGGTCACACCCAAACCCTGTACAACTGGAGTAGAATTCTCTAACTTCTGTACGTCAGCAAATGCCATTTGCCTTTCTAATTACCTGCTGCACTGCTTGTTAAACTTGTATTTCAAATGTAAGATTCCTTTGTTCCACTGCATTCTGTCTTTCTATAATTAAGAACAGAGAATGTTCTAAACACCCAGCATTCAGGCAGCTTCTGGTAAAGTGCCGACATGGATAGAAAATTGGTTGTCAGACAGGAAACAAAGAGTAGGGATTAACGGGTCCCTTTCAGAATGGCAGGCAGTGACTAGTGGGGTACCGCAAGGCTCGGTGCTGGGACCGCAGCTATTTACAATATACATCAATGATTTAGATGAAGGGATCAAAGTAACATTAGCAAATTTGCAGATGACATGAAACATAGAAACATAGAAAATAGGTGCAGGAGTAGGCCATTCTGCCCTTCGAGCCTGCACCACCATTCAATATGATCATGGCTGATCATCCAACTCAGTATCCTGTACATACCTTCTCTCCATACCCCCTGATCCCTTTAGCCACAAGGGGCACATCTAACTCCCTCTTAAATATAGCCAATGAACTGGCTTCAACTACCTTCTGTGGCAGAGAGTTCCAGAGATTCACCACTCTCTGTGTGAAAAATGTTTTTCTCATCTCGGTCCTAAAGGATTTCCCCTTTATCCTTAAACTGTGACCCCTTGTCCTGGACTTCCCCAACATCAGGAACAATCTTCCTGCATCTAGCCTGTCCAACCCCATGTAGCTGGGTGGCTGTGTGAACTGTGAGGACGATGCTATGAGAATGCAGGGTGACTGGTTGGGTGAGTGGGCAGATGCAGTTTAATGTGGATAAATGTGAGGTTATCCACTTTAGCAAAAACAGGAAGGCAGATTACTATCTAAATGGTGTCAAGTTGGGAAAAGGGGAAGTACAACGGGATCTGCGGGTCCTTGTTCATCAGTCTATGAAAGTAAGCATGCAGGTACAGCAGGCAGTGAAGAAAGCAAATGGCATGTTCAGCATGTCCCTCAATAACTCTCATCGAGTTCAACGGATGCGCCGTAGAAAGCATTTTATCAAGATGCACCAGAGCATGGTTTGGGAAAAGCTACATCCTAGACTGCAAGAAATTGAGGACACGGCCCAGACCAACACACAAACCAACCTCCCTTCCATTGATGCTGCCTCAGCAAAGCTAGCAGTAATAATCAAGGACCAGCCTCACCCCAGACACTCCCTCTTCTCCCCTCTCAAAAGGTACAGAAGAGGTACAGAAGTTTGAACATGCAACCTCCAGATTCGGGGGCAGTTTCTTCCCAAGATAGACATAAAAAGCTGGAGTAACTCAACCGGACAGGCAGCATCTCTGGAGAGAAGGAATGGGTGACATTTTGGATCTTCAGACCCAACCCGAAACATCACCCATTCCTTCTTTCCAGAGATGCTGCCTGTCCCGCTGAGTTACTCCAGCTTTTTGTGTCTATCTTCAGTTTAAATCAGCATCTGCAGTTCGTTCTTAGTTTCTTCCCAGCTGTTTCAGGCAAATCAACCTTCCTATCAACAACTCGAGAGCATCACCATCCTATCACCAACTCCTGACCTAACATTTACCTCACTGCAAACCCTTGGATTATCTTTAATCCGACTTTATCCGGCACTAAACATTATTCCCATTATCCCTTATCTGTACACTGTGGACGGCTCGATTGTAATCATGCAGTCTTTCACTGACTGGATAGCACGCAACAAAAAAAGCTTTTCACTGTATCTTGGTACACGTGACAATAAACTAAACTAAAGAATGGTCACGGACTTTAAACATTAACAGTTCTCCTACCACAGGTGCTGCATGACCTGCCAAGTTGTCCACCATTTTCTGTTACACCCCAGATATCCATCAATTTGTTTTGTTTTTAGATTTCTGCACTTTTGTATTCTCTCTACTGCGTGGATAACCACATTTCACCACAAAGACCGCTAATGAACTGTCTACAAGGAGACTCATGACACCATCCCCAGTAACATATCTCACCTCATTCAATTCAATACCCAGAAATCTGCAAGACAGTCCTCTAGACAATAGACAATAGGTGCAGGAGTAGGCCATTCGGCCCTTCGAGCCCGTACCGCCATTCAATGTGATCATGGCTGATCATCCACAATCAGTACCCCGTTCCTGCCTTCTCCCCATATCCCCATGACTCCGCTATCTTCAAGAGCCCTATCTAGCTCTTGAAAGTATCCAGAGAACCGGCCACCACTACCCTCTGAGGCAGAGAACTCCACAGGCTCGCCACTCTCTTTATTTATATCAGAATTAGAGCAAACAAATATAGCTATCTACAGTCACTATATCCATGGACTATCCCGGAATGGAACATCCTTCCGGACACCACCAGATGTGCACCAACCTTGTCACTCTTCAAGCACAGCTCGACAACTTGGACATATATCATCTCACCAAACTTGCCCATATAAAAATCTAGATAACCCTTTAGCGACCAGTGCCCATGTGAGGGTGACCTGCACGAGATAGCCCAGCTGTTAACGGTTGTGCAGTGGCAAGAAAATAAAAACAAATAAGTAAATAAAATAAACCCCCATCTCTTGAATTCCTCCCCCCCCCCCCCCCCAAACTAGCTTTTGGTGTTGGTATATTATGGTCAGGTGCCAATAGACAATAGGTGCAGGAGTAGGCCATTCGGCCCTACGAGCCAGCACCGCCATTCAATGTGATCATGGCTGATCATCCCCAATCAGTACCCCGTTCCTGCCTTCTCCCCATATCCCCTGACTCCGCTATTTTTAAAAGCCCTATCTAGCTCTCTCTTGAACGTATCCAGAGACATGGCTTCCACTGCCCTCCGAGGCAGAGAATTCCACAGACTCACAACTCTCCGTGAGAAAAAGAGTTTCCTCATCTCCGTTCTAAATGGCTTACCCCTTATTCTTAAACTGTGACCCCTGGTTCTGGACTCCCCCAACATCGGGAACATGTTTCCTTCCTCTAGCGTGTCCAAACCCTTAATAATCTTATATGTTTCAATGAGATATCCTCTCATCCTTCTAAAATCCAGAGTGTACAAGCCCAGCCGCCCCATTCTCTCAGCATATGACAGTCCCGCCATCCCGGGAATTAACCTTGTAAACCTACGCTGCACTCCCTCAATAGCAAGAATGTCCGTCCTCAAATTAGGGAACCAAAACTGCACACAATACTCCAGGTGTGGTCTCACTATGGCCCCTGTACAACTGCAGAAGGACCTCTTTGCTGCTAAACTCAACTCCTCTTTTTATGAGGGCCTACATGCCATTCGCTTTCCTCAGTGCCTGCTAAAAGCGGAGATTGAAAGATAGAAGGCAGGAGAATGGGGTCGAGAGGGAATAATAGATCAGACATGATTGAATGGCGGAGTAGACTTGATGGCTGAATGGTCTAATCCGGCTCCCATGAGTCGGGAGGGGGAGGTGGAATGAGGAATAAGGCTATTAAATTACCGTGTAAATAATTAAGTGTTTAAGAAAGAACTGCAGATGCTGGAAAAATCGAAGGTAGACAAAAAAGCTGGAGAAACTCAGCGGGTGAGGCGGCGTCTATGGAGCGAAGGAATAGGCGACGTTTCGGGTCGAGACCCTTCTTCATACACCCAAGACGGCGTCATCGTCGACCTCCACGTGGCCGCTGCCGCCGACCCTCGCCGATGACGCCGACCCTCGCTGCCTCAAGTCTGAAGAAAGGTCTCGACCTGAAAAGTCACCTATTCCTTCGCTCCACAGATGCTGCCTCACCCGCTGAGTTTCTACAGCTTTTTTGTCTCCCTTGTAAATAATTAAGTATTGATCACCGCAGGACACACAAGTTACAGCAGCCATTTGTAACTGGCCTATTTATCCCTGCTCTCTATTAACCATTCTCTATCCATGCTCGTTATATTCCCTTCAACATTATGCTAGCTTAATGGAAGCTTAGACCACCTAGCTCGTAGTGCCAGAAAAAAATACTTCATTAGCTTTGGAACATCCAGCAAAGAAAAGGCATTGTGTCATTGTATTTCTTTGTTTCACTGCATTCCAGCTCAATTATTCTTTAATGTTGGTTCCAAGCATTGCACAACCCAAATGAGACTTGGATGGGTTGGTCACGGAGATATGCATCACATGGAGCGACCAAGTGTTCACTGTGGCCAAGCTGGAAACACTACTTTGTGAGATCAGATGCTCCAAATTCTTGTACACAAAATTAGCTGTGCCGGTCGCTGAGTAAGAGCTGTAGTGGTGGGGTTGACTTCTTTCATATGAGAAGCCAACATGAGTTTCTGGACACACAGGAGACTGCAGATAGTCTTACTGCTTGGAAACAGGCCCTTCAGTCCAACTTGCCCACACCGGCCAACATGTCCTATCCATACTAGTCCCACTTCCCTGCATTTGTCCCATATCCTTCTCAACCTATCCTATCCATGTATTTGTCCTGTGTGGACCTGAGATCCTGAGAGCGATGCTCCTGGTAGGGCCACCCATCGCAGTAAGGTCGAGGGGGAGGTCTCTGACAAAGAGCGATCCAACCAAAACCTCAACGGTAGAACAGGCGGAGGACGATGGCTGACCTTAGTGGAGCGTCACAACGGCTGGGAAGGCGGATGAAGGCTGCAGCAGAAAAGGGTCTCTGGTCGTCTTGGACTCAATGCCACTGGATCCTGACCCAGATCTGTCAAGGATCCCACGTGGGGTGGCTGTCTGTGCACCAGTCTCCCCACGTTAAACAAAGTCACGCACAGGCGTCCTCCATATAGGGAATAGCACCCTGGAGACACTCATGGTCAGCCATGACTGAAGGGGGTCTAAGAAGACCTGTCCAAATGCTGCAATCTTGAGGAAAAACCAGGGGCAACTCAGCGGATTAGACAAAATCTTCAGGCTGTATTTTCAGCATATTGGCCTTCATCAGTCAGAGTATTGAGTAGAGAATTTGGGAGATCATGTTACACATTGGAGGCCACATTTAGAGCGGTGTGTTCAGTTTTGGTCACCATGTTATAGACAATACGTGCAGGAGTAGGCCATTCGGCCCTTCGAGCCAGCACCGCCATTCAATGTGATCATGGTTGATCATCCCCAATCAGTACCCCGTTCCTGCCTTCTCCCCATATCCCCTGACCCCGCTATCTTTAAGAGCCCTATCTAGCTCTCTCTTGAAAGTATCTAGAGAACCTGCCTCCACCGCCCTCTGAGGCAGAGAATTCCACAGACTCACCACTCTCTGTGTGAAAAAGTGTTTCCTCATCTCCGTTACAAGGGGTAACTTTTTTTTTTACACAAAGGTTGGTGGGTGTATAGAACAAGCTGCCAGAGCAGGTAATTGAGGCAGGTACTATCGCAACATTAGACATATACATTGATAGGACAGGTTTAGAGAGATATGGGCCAGACGCAGGCAGGTGGGACTGGTGTAGGTGAGGCATGTTGGTCCGTGTGAGTAGGTTGGGCTGAAGGGCCCGTTTCCACGCTGTATGACTATCTGTGGAGGAAATTGATAGGCGGCGGATGTGGTCACTGGGGTTCTAACCCAAAATGTCATCTATCCATTTTAGAAAACATAGAAAAATAGGTGGAGTAGGCCATTCGGCCCTTCGAGCCAGCACCACCATTCAATATGATCATGGCTGATCATCCCCAATCAGTACTCCGTTCCTGCTTTTCCCCCATATTGCTTGATCCCTTTAGCTCCAAGAGCTAAATCTAACTCTTGACACAGATTTTCTTGGCACAGATACTGCCTAATCACCTTGACATGACATTCTGTCTCCAGTGACTCCTGCAAATTTATGTAGATGCACCATGGATAACATAATGTTGGGATGCATCACACCTTGGTTTGGGAACAGCTCTGCCCAAAACCGCGAGATATTCGAGAGAGTCGAGGATGTAGCCCAGTCCATCACACAGACCACACTCCCCACCATTGTAGATGTAGCCCAGTCCATCACACACACCACACTCCCCCCACCATTGTAGATGTAGCCCAGTCCATCACACAGACCACACTCCCCCCACCATTGTAGATGTAGCCCAGTCCATCACACACACCACACTCCCCACCATCGACTCCATCTACACTTCACGCTGCCTCGGGAAAGCAGCCGACATAATCAAAGGCGTGTCCATGTCCCACCCCGGTCATTCCATCTTCTCCCCGCTCCCGTCCAGCAGAAGGTACAGAAGCTTGAAAGCGCGCACCACCAAACTCAGGAACAGTTTCTTCCCCTCTGTTATCAGGCTTCTGAACGGTTCCATCCATAAGCTAGGGTACTGTCCGATTCACCTCGACACCATTGCGGACATTTGTCCAAGGAACTGATGCGCTACAATGCTTGAACTGTATTCTGCACTCTGTATCTTCCCTTTCGTTCATTCTATTGTGCTTGGGGTGGAACTGATTGTATCTATGCATGGGATCTATGTAGGAAGGAACTGCAGATGCTGGGTCTATTCTGCAACTTGCTGCAGCCTCTGCAATGGAGCCCCGCAGCCCACAAATAATGGGCTCCCGAGGATGCGAACAGCGCCAAAGAAATGCAGCCTCCTCCACACACTCTGCACTAGAAACTCACAAACCACAATTGAAGGGTCATCCACAATCAGTAAATCAGTCTGAAGAAGGGTCTCGACCCGAAACATCACCTATTCCTTCGCTCCATAGATGCTGCCTCACCCGCTGAGTTTCTCCAGCATTTTTGGTTACCATCCAATCAGTACCCCGTTCCTGCCTTCTCCCCATATCCCTGGACTCCGCTATCTTTAAGAGCTCTTGAAAGCATCCAGAGAATTGGCCTCCACTGCCCTCTGAGGCAGAGAATTCCACAGATTCACAACTCTGTGTGTGAAAAAGTTTTTCCCCATCTCCGTTCTAAATGGCTTACCCCTTATTCTTAAACTGTGGCCCCTGGTTCTGGACTCCCCCAACATCAGGAACTTGTTTCCTGCCTCTAGTGTGTCCAATCCCTTAATAATCTGATACGTTTCAATAAGATCCCCTCTCATCCTACTAAATTCAAGTGTATACAAGCCCAGTCGCTCCATTCTTTCAACATATGACAGTCCCGTCATCCCGGGAATTAACCCCGTGAACCTACACTGCACTCCCTCAAATGAAGGGCTGCCGAGGATCTGAAAGGCGCTTAACGAATGCAGCCTTTCCAGGACGCTTTGCACCAAGAAGCTCGCGGTCCACATAAAATGCTCCCGAGGGCGTGAATGGCGCTAAAGCCACCCAACTTTTTCTGCAAGTTGATGCAGCCTCTGCATTAGATGCCCGGGACCCATAAACCGAGGGCTACGGAGGACACGAAAGGCGCTAAAGAAATGCAACCTCTTCTGCAACTTGTTTAAGAAGGAACTGCAGCTGCTGGAAAATCGAAGGTACACAAAAAAAAAGCTGGAGAAACTCAGCGGGTGCAGCAGCATCTATGGAGCGAAGGAAATAATTCCCTCGCTCCATAGATGCTGTTGCACCCGCTGAGTTTCTCCAACTTTTTTTGTGTACCCTCTTCTGCAACTTGCTGCATCCTCTGCATTAGATGCCCGCAGCCCATAAACAGAGGGCTACGGAGGACGTGAAAGGCGCTTAAGAAACGCAACCTCTTCTGCAACTTGTTTAAGGAGGAACTGCAGATGCTGGAAAATCGAAGGTACACAAAAAGGCTGGAGAAACTCAGCGGGTGCAGCAGCATCTATGGAGCGAAGGAGATAGGTAACGTTTCGGGCGAAAACCCTTCTTCAGACCAAAGATGATAGAGATCTATAATCTTTGCTTCTGTCTGAAGAAGGGTTTCCGCCCAAAAACGTTACCTATTTCCTTCGCTCCAGAGATGCTGCTGCACCCGCTGAGTTACTCCAGCCTTTTTTTTGTACCTCTTCTGCAACTTGTTGCAGCCTCTGCATTACATGCCCGCAGCCCATAAAGAGAGGGCTACGGAGGACGTGAAAGGCGCTAAAGAAACGCAACCTCTTCTGCAACTTGCTGCAGCCTCTGCATTACCTGCCCGCAGCCCATAAAGAGAGGGCTACGGAGGACGCGAAAGAAACGCAACCTCTTCTGCAACTTGCTGCAGCCTCTGCATTAGATGCCCGCAGCCCATAAAGAGAGGGCTACGGAGGACGCGAAAGGCGCTAAAGAAACGCAACCTCTTCTGCAACTTGCTGCAGCCTCTGCATTAGATGCCCGCAGCCCATAAAGAGAGGGCTACGGAGGACGTGAAAGGCGCTAAAGAAACGCAACCTGACTTCTGCAACTTGCTGCAGCCTCTGCATTAGATGCCCGCAGCCCATAAAGAGAGGGCTACGGAGGACGCGAAAGGCGCTAAAGAAACGCAACCTCTTCTGCAACTTGTTTAAGAAGGAACTGCAGATGCTGGAAAATCGAAGGTACACACCCGCTGAGATTCTTCAGCCTTTTTGTGTACCTCTTCTGCAACTTGCTGCAGCCTCTGCATTACCTGCCCGCAGCCCATAAACAGAGGGCTACGAAGGACGTGAAAGGTGCTAAGGGAATGCAACCGTACACCGGGGCGCTTTGCAGCATAATCTTTGCTTTGCAGCTCGCGACCCCCGCCCCGGGGACCAGGGGTTTGATTGACAGTATGATCCCCCGGGGGCGGCCAACGCATGCGTGGTTCGGTTCGGTTCGCGCGCCCTCCACCCCCCCCCCGGGCGGAGCGGCCTCGACACTTACGCGATCCTGAAGAGCGGCTTCTCGGTCCGAGCCATGAAGCGGCTGCGAGCGGCGGACCAGCGGCGGAGCCCCCAGCGCGGGCAGCCCAAGACGAGCAAGGTGAGCGCACCGAGAGCCAACGCCGCCAGGCCGCAAGCGACGGCCAGGCCTAGCATCACAACCCAACGCCGGGGGAGGGGGGAGGGGACGAGGGGAGGCGTCGCCGCCATCACACACACACACACACACCCCCCCCCCTAGCAACGGTCCGGCCCCGCCCACACCGCTCCTTGTATGGTGATGGCGGGGCGGGGCAAGCCCGTGACTGACACTGGCGTCCGCCAATCACAGGCTTCGTCCCGCCCCCATCCCGCTCCTTGTATGGTGATGGGCGGGGCAATGCCGTGACTGACACGGGCGCCCGCCAATCACAGGCCTCGTTCCGCCCCCATCCGGCTTCTTGCATAGTGATGGGCGGGGCAATGCCGGGACTGACACGGGCGCCCGCCAATCACAAGCTTCGTCCCGCCCCCACCCCGATCCTTGTATGGTGGTGGGCGGGACATAGTCCTGACAGACAGGGGCGTCAGTCACATGTGCTTTAAACTAAGCATGCAGGTACAATACAATACAATACAATACAATTTATTTGTCATTTGGACCCCTTGAGGTCCAAACGAAATGATGAAATGATGAAAGTAAGCATAGAAACATAGACAATAGGTGCAGGAGTAGGCCATTCGGCCCTTCGAGCCTGCACCACCATTCAATGTGATCATCCAACTCAGTATCCTGTACCTGCCTTCTCTCCATACCCCCTGATCCCTTTAGCCACAAGGGCCACATCTAACTCCCTCTTAAATATAGCCGATGAACTGGCCTCAACTACCTTCTGTGGCAGAGAATTCCACAGATTCACCACTCTCTGTGTGAAAAATGATTTTATCATCTCGGTCCTAAAACTGGTCCAGAACGCAGCCGCCCGACTCATCACCCACACCAAATCCTGGCATCACATCACTCCAGTCTTCAAACAACTTCACTGGCTTCCCATTTCCCACCGGATCACCTACAAAATCCTGGTCCTCACCTACAAAGCCCTCCACCATCTGGCCCCCCCATATCTCACTGACCTCCTCTCCCCCTACCAACCCTCACGGTCCCTCAGATCCACATCAGCCGGTCTCCTCTCCATCCACAAGTCCAACCTCCGCAGTTTACGGGACAGAGCCTTCTCCAGGGCAGCTCCCAGGCTCTGGATCTCCCTCCCCCAACTGATCCGCAATACCGTGTCCCTCACCATCTTCCAGTCCCGCCTCAAGACCCATCTCTTCACCTCTGCCTATCCTTAGTCCCCCTCCCTTTTCATCTGTGCATTAATTGCCTCATATTGTGTTTTGTATTGAATTCTGTCTTTACTTTGTGTACTAGTCATGTCTCTACTATTTATTTCATTCCCCTTACATGTTTTTCCTCTACCTGCTAAATTTTTGTATGGTGTCCTTGAGACTCTTGAAAGGCGCCCATAAATAAAATTTATTATTATTATTATTAAAAGACTTCCCTCTTATACTTAAACTGTGACCCCTTGTTCTGGACTTCCCCAACATCGGGAATAATCTTCCTGCATCTAGCCTGTCCAACCCCTTAAGAATTTTGTAAGTTTCTATAAGATCCCCCCTCAATCCTCTAAATTCTAGCGAGTACAAGGCGAGTCTATCCAGTCTTTCTTCATATGAAAGTCCTGCCATCCCAGGAATCAGTCTGGTGAACCTTCTCTGTACTCCCTCTATGGCAAGAATGTCTTTCCTCAGATTAGGAAAGTATTCATGCAGAAAGCATGCAGGTACAGAAAGTAAACATGCAGGTACTGAAGGTAGACAAAAATGCTGGAGAAACTCAGCGGGTGAGGCAGCATCTATGGAGCGAAGGAATAGGCGATGTTTTGGGTCGAGACCCTTCTTCAGACAGGTCGTCGTGGCTATCGCTCGAGGTCAAAGATACAAGATACATTTATTTGTCACATGTGCCAGTTGGAACAGTGAAATGTGATCGCCATACAATAAAATAAAGAACATAACACACAATAGAGTTCAACATAAAACATTCCCACACAGCAGAATCAAAAGTTTCCGACTGTGAGGGAAGGCACCAAAGTCAGTCATCTTCCTCTGATGTTCACCCGTGGTCGGGGCCTCCGGAGCTCTCCGCAGTCGCCGCTACGGGCAGCCCGCCGCTCAGGCCCACTCGCCGGGATGTTGGAACTCCGACGTCGGAACGGGAGGCCAACCTCAGCGGCTTAGACCTCCAAATCGGCAAATCGGCCGCTTCCCACCGGAGTCCGCAGCTCCCGACGTCCCCAGGCCGCTCTGGGCGGTGATGCAACGCTGGCAGCCCTCGGCATAGGGCCCCAGGACTCCGCGATGTCGGTCAGCGCCCCCCGCGCTGGGAGCTCCGCGGCCCACAGCCCCGCGATGTTGGAGCAGCAGGCCCAACGGCAATCCAGGCGCCGCCGCTGCCGAAGCTCTGGTCCAGTCTCCGGTAGGAAAGGCCGCTCCGATCCAGTGGTAGGCCGCAAGGAGGGGGGCGAGGACGCGACTTGGAGAAATAGTCGCATCCTCGCCAGGAAGCGACTGGGAAGCGGTTTCCCCCTTACCCTACCCCTCTCCCCCACATAGAAAAGGCAAAGAACCCCCGAAACAAAACTGTTTAGATGATGGTCTACATTCTGTTGTTTTTATGGACTCTCAGGTGGCTGATGAGTCCAATCCTGGCTTTGCAGCTCACAGAACGAAAGACGCCTGGGCATGTGTTTGATTAACGTGTACTTGATGTTGCACTCCAAGAAGCACACAAATCAATCAACTAATTCCAATGGCAAGGGAACCAAGACAATTGGAGCTGATAGATCTGTTGCAGCCTTTATCCGCCTTCACAGCCGTTGAGTTCAAGATGACCTTGTCCACCTGGTCCGCCGTTGAAGTCTTGTAGGTTGAATCTACAAGACAGGTACTGAAAGTAAGCATGCAGGTACTGAAAGTAAGTGAATTGGGCGCATGTGCGAGGCTCTTCTAGAGTGTGCGCATGTGCGGGGCCTTTTCCAGAGTGTGCGCATGTGCGGAGATTACGGGCGGGAAAGGCCTACGGAATCAGCCATGTTTGCCAGACGTTTCTGAGTTTATGTATTAAAGAAATAAGTTGCTTAAAGCTTAAATAAAGTTAAGTAAATTACGAGTAATGAAAGTTTCATTTGCCTGACTACTGTAAACATGCAGGTACTAAAAGTAAGCATTATTTAAGTAAGAACTGCAGGTGCTGGAACAATCGAAGGTAGACATAAAATGCTATAGAAACTCAGCGGGTGAGGCAGCATCTATGGAGAGAAGGAATAGGCGATGTTTCAGGTTGAGACGGGAGTCAGTCACTGAGAGGACACATGCAGGTACTGAAAGTCGGGTCGATGTACTGGAGCAGTTCCCGTGAACCAATGTCCCTCTTCACTCCTCTCCTCGCCCGGCCATCTTTGTGTCCCGGGTTCACCCATTTACCTCCTTAGGAGCAGCACGGTGGCGCAGCGGTGGTGTTGCTGCCTCACAGCACCAGAGACCCGGGTTCGATCCTGACAATGGGTGCTGTTTGTACAGAGGTTGTACATTCTCTCCGTGACATGCGTGGACTTTCTCTGAGATCTTTGGTTTCCCCCCTCACACTCCAATGACGTGCATCTCTGTTTGTTAATTGGCCTGGTATAAATGTAAATTGTCCCTAGTGTGAGTA
Organism: Amblyraja radiata; assembly: GCF_010909765.2. NCBI lineage: Eukaryota > Metazoa > Chordata > Chondrichthyes > Rajiformes > Rajidae > Amblyraja > Amblyraja radiata. Next base: position 86,560,901 of record NC_045962.1, on the reverse strand, counting down.
GGATAGTGTTACTGTGCGAGGATCGCTGGTTGGAGTGATCTTGCAAAAGCCACACGACGTTCGACTAGCCCCGACCCGGGAGAGATTGAACTTTCTTTTCGCCTTCCAATGCAGTGAGGAATGCGGAGGAGTCACTGTGGATGTTTATGTTAAGATGTATTTTGTGTGTTGTGTTGCTTTTTATTGGTATGACTATGGCAAATGAGATTCCTCGTATGTTGCAAAACATACTTGGCTAATAAAATATGATTATGATTATCCCTTCTGGTCTGGCGCACGCCGGGCAGGTTACCCGTCCTGCTGTCGATGAAACCGCCGTGACTCTGAACACGGCCCGTACACGGACTCCGTAACGATCTTCCTCGTGGGTGTATAAGGAGTAAAGAAGGGGGCTGAGAATGCATCCTTGCAGAGCAATGGTGTTGAGGATTAGCATCGTGGATGATTTATGCCCCCTATCCTCACTGATTGGGGTTTAGTTTAGAGATACAGCGTGGAAACAGGCCCACCGAGTCCGCAGCGGCCAGCGATCCCCACACACTAACACAATCCTACACACACGAGGGGCAATTTACACATACACCAAGCCAATTAACCTACAAACCCGCACGTCTTTGGAGTGTGGGAGGAAACCGAAGATCTCGGTGAAAATCCCACGCGGTCACGGGGAGAACGTACAAACTCCGTACAGACAGCACCCATAGTCGGGATGGAACCCGGGTCTCCGGCGTTGCAAGAGCTGTAAGGCAACAACTCTACCGCTGCGCCACCATGAAGTTGCAGAGATGTGTTCTGACTCCATGAAGATAGACGCAAAATGCTGGAGTAACTCAGCGGGACAGGCAGCATCTCTGGAGAGAAGGAATGGGTGACGTTTCGGGTCGAGACCCTTTTTCAGACTGAGACAGGGGAGAGGGAGACTAGAGATATGGACGGGTGAGGTGTGAAAACGACAGAATCACAGAGCGGGGGGAGCTGCGAGAGAGGATGATGCAGAACTCTGGTCGGAGAGAGGAGAACTTCTTCAGAGTTGGCGTATTTCCAGCACTTTGGCTGCACAGTCGTGGGTGTACAAGGAGTAACGAAGGGAGACACTAAAAGTGGAGTAACTCAGTGAGAGTCTCTCTGGAGAAAAGGAATAGGTAACATTTCGGGTCAAGACCCTTCTTCAGAAGGCGGCTGAGAACGCATTGCTGAACACGCTGGGAATAGACAATAGACAATAGGTGCAGGAGTAGGACATTCGGCCCCGAGCCAGCATTGCCATTCAATGTGATCATGGCTGATCATCCCCAATCAGTACCCCGTTCCTGCCTCCTCCCCATATCCCCTGACTCTGCTATCTTTAAGAGCCCTATGTAGCTCTCTCTTGAAAGCATCTCTTGAGAACCTGCCCCACCGCCCTCTGAGGCAGAGAATTCCACAGACTCATCACTCTCTGTGAGAAAAAGTGTTTCCTCATGTTTTTACATGTTTTTCCTCAAGTGTTTACTGATTTTACCTTGCACTAAACGTTATTCCCTTATCATGTGTAGGAAGAAACTATAGATGCTGGTTGAAACCGTAGATAGACACAAAAAGCCGGAGTAACTCAGCGGGACAAGCAGCATATCTGGAGCGAAGGAATGGGTGACGTTTCAGGTCGAGACACTTCTTCAGACTGAAAAAAGGTCTCGTCCTGAAACGTCACCCTTTTCTCATGCTGTCTGACCTGCTGAGTTACTCCAGCTTTTTGTATCATCATCATCCTTTATTGTCATCATGCAAAGCAACAATTTGTACAGTGCAAAATGAGAAGACGTTTCTCAGGGAATACCGGAGCATCGCACATAAAAACCTAAACATTTCACACATAAATAAAAACAATCCAGTTCCTGATAAAAACAGTACGAATAGTTTAAAAAAAGTGCAGGTAAAAAAGCAACATTAAAATACAATTAAAAAAAAGTAAAATGTCCAGGGCAGCTGATTTAAGTGGCCTGAGCCAGTGCCAGAGTTATTACTCAATGCCAGTTATTAAATTGTCAGTGCAAAAGCAGCAGAATCAGGTGGAGTGACTGTTTAGCAGCCTCACAACCTGTGGCAGGAAGCTGTTTAGCAGTCTGGTTGTCCGGGCTTTGATGCTACGGTATCTCTTGCCTGATGGCAGGAGACCCAGGTGTGTTTGGAGGGGGTGCAGTTTGTGCTCAGTGCTTTTTTCAGGCAGCGGCTCTGGAACAGTTCTTGTACCGAGGGTAGCGAGACGCCAATGATCCTCTCTGCTCCCCTCACTACCCTCTGCAGAGCCTTCCTGTCTGAGCAGTTACAGTTGGAGTACCACATGTTCATGCAGTACGTGAGTACAGACTCCACTGTGCCCCGGTAAAATGTCCTGAGGATGTTGGTGGGCAGTGAGACCTGTTTGAGTTTCCTCAGGTAGTGCAGTCGCTGATGGGCCCGTTTGACAATACCAGCGGTGTTCCTGTACCAGATGAGACTGTCTGTAATTTGCACTCCGAGGAACTTTATGCTCTCCACACTCTCCACTATGGTGCCACTGATGTGTGTTTATCTTCCATTATCACGTATATCTGTACACTGTAAACGGCTCAATTGTAATCATATATTGTCTTTCCGCTGACTGGTGAGCAAGCAACAAAAGCTTTTCACTGTACCTCGGTACACGTGACAAGGAAATAAACTCAATAAACTCCTAGCGGAGCATTAATGTTGAGGATTGTCGTAGAGAATGATTTGGCCTCTATCCTCACTGATGGTTTGTTGGGCAGGAAGTCGAGGATCCAGTTGCAGAGATTAGTGCTGATTCCAAGTTCCATGAAGAGAGATACAAACTGCTGGGTAGATAAAAATGCTGGGGAAACTGACCACACAGAGGGTGAGATAAGCCTGGACTCTCCCCAAAAACATGACATTCTGAGAAGTACTTGGCGTTTGGCCCAGGAGTTCGCTCCAGCATTGTGCAGGGTCAGGGCCAGTGATTTTAGCTGACTCGTCCAAACAAGGGTCTCGACCCGAAACGTCACCAATTCCTTCTCTCCAGAAATGCTGCCTGTCCCGCTGAGTCACTCCAGCATTTTTTGTGTCTCTCATCGGTTTTAAAGCAGCATCTGCAGTTCCTTCCTACGCATTTCATCCGCTGGAGGAGGTGGTTGTGGCAGGTAGTAGGAACATTTAAAAGATATTTGTTTAAGAAGGAACTGCAGATGCTGGAAAAATCGAAGGAAGACAAAAATGCTGGAGAAACTCAGCGGGTGAGGCGGCGTCTATGGAGCGAAGGAATAGGCGACGTTTCGGGTCGAGACCCTTCTTCAGACTGACGTGGGGGTGGGGGGGGGGGGCGGGAAGAAGAAAGGAAGGAGGTGGAGACAGTGGGCTGTGGGAGAGCTGGGAAGGGGAGGGGAAAGAGGGAGAAAGCAGGGACTACCTGAAATTGGGGAAGTCAATGTTCATACCGCTGGGGTGTAAACTACCCAAGTGAAATATGAGGTGCTGCTCCTCCTCCAATTTACAGTGGGACTCACTCTGGCCATGGAGGAGGCCCAGGACAGAAATGTCGGATTCAGAATGGGAAGGGGAGTTGAAGTGCTGAGCCACCGGGAGATCAGGTTGGTTATTGCGGACTGAGCGGAGGTGTTGGGCAAAGCGATCGCCAAGCCTGCGCTTGGTCTCACCGATGTAGAGCAGCTGACACCTAGAACAGCGGATGCAATAGATGAGGTTGGAGGAGGTGCAGGTGAACCTCTGCCTCACCTGGAAAGACTGCTTGGGTCCTTTGATGGCGTCGAGGGGGGAGGTAAAGCGACAATGCTGGAGTGACTCAGCGAGTCAGTCAACATCTCTGCAGAAAAGGAATAGGCGACGTTTCGGGTCGGGAACCTTCTTCAGACTCCGAGACAGGGGAGAGGGAAACTAGAGGTGTGAAAATGTACAGAAGAAATTGGAGCCTATAATGGTCCATTGTTAGCTGTGGAAGAGGTGATAACAAAGGGATATGCACAGTGAAACTAGCAGGACCCACAGGAGATGCAACACCTGTCCCTTTACCTTCCCCCCCCCCCCTCCTCCGACTCAAAGACCCAAACAGTCTTTCCAGGTGAGGCCTGCACCTCCTCCAACCTCATCTAATGCATCCGCTGTTCCAGGTGTCAACATCCCTACATCGGCGAGACCAAGCGCAGGCTCGGCGATCGTTTCGCTGGACACCTCCACTCAGTCCGTCTTAACCTACCTGATCTCCCGGTGGCTCAGCACTTAACCATATAACCATATAACAATTACAGCACGGAAACAGGCCATCTCGGCCCTACAAGTCCATGCCGAACAACTTTTTTCCCTTAGTCCCACCTGCCTGCACTCATACCATAACCCTCCATTCCCTTCTCATCCATATGCCTATCCAATTTATTTTTAAATGATACCAACGAACCTGCCGCCACCACTTCCACTGGAAGCTCATTCCACACCGCTACCACTCTCTGAGTAAAGAAGTTCCCCCTCATGTTACCCCTAAACTTCTGTCCCTTAATTAATTCACTTCAACTCCCCCTCCCATTCCCAATCTGACCTTTCTGTCCTGGGTTTCCTCAGAGTGAGGCCCAGCGCAAATTGGAGGAACAGCACCTCATATTTCGCTTGGGTAGTTTGAACACCAAAGATATGAACGTTGACTTCTCTAACTTCAGGTAGCCCTTGCTTTCTCCTTCCATCCCCTCCCCCTTCCCAGTTCTCCCGCCAGTCTTACTGTCTCCGACAATATTCTTTCCTAGTCCCTGACATCAGTCTTCTACTTCTTCTTGTGTGTGGCGTGCACAGCCTAAAGTTGTAAGACAACTTGTTCTGTTTGATCTTCCATTTGTGCACGCCTGGTTGAAACAGGGTGGACCCACGTGAAGGTTGCAATCTCAGACATCAGTCTGAAGAAGGGTCACGAGCCGAAACGTCGCCAATTCCTTCTCTCCATAGATGCTGCCACACTCACTGAGTTACTCCAGGACCATGTGTCTACCTTCAATATCCATGCCGCTAGGTTGTCCATGAGTTTGGAGATGAGCTTGGATAGGATAAGGGTGTTTAACACGGAGCTGTAGTCTATGAATAGAAGTCTGACGTAGGTGTCTCTCTTGCCCAGGTTCTCCGGGGATGAGTGTAGGAGATTTCGTTTATAGACAACAGGTGCAGGAGTAGGCCATTCGGCCGTTCGAGCCAGCACCGCCATTCAATATGATCATGGCTGATCATCCAACTCAGTATCCTGTACCTGCCTTCTCCCCATATCCCCTGACTCCGCTATCTTTAAGAGCCCTATCTAACTCTCTCTTGAAAGTATCCAGAGAACCGGCCTCCACCCTCTGAGGCAGAGAATTCCACAGACTCACAACTCTCTGTGAGAAAAAGTGTTTCCTCGTCTCCGTTCTAAATGGCTTACTCCTTATTCCTAAACTGTGGCCCCTTGTTCTGGACTTTAATTTAGAGATACAACACGAAAACAGGCCCTTCAGCCCACCGAGGCTGTGCCGACCAGTGATCTCCGCACGCTTACACTATCCTAAACACACTAGGGACAATTGACAATTATACCAAGCCAATTAACCTACTAACCTGGACGTCTTTGGAGCGTGGGAGAAAACCGGAGATCCCGGAGAAAACCCACGCAGGTCACGGGGAGAACCATCTGAGTGAAAATGTTTTCCCCCTCATCTTGAACCTCTATCCTCTAATCGTGTCCATATTTAAATGACTCTTGGACAGCAACATGGATAGGAAAGTGTGGATGCATGCGTGCAAATGGGAGCAGCTAAGATGGGCCATCAGCATGGGCAAGTCGGGGCCAAAGGGGCTGTTTCATGCTGTATAACAGGACTGTCATATGCTGAGTGAATGGAGCGGCTGGGCTTGTATACTCGGGTTTAGAAGGATGAGAGGGTTTCTTATTGAAACATATTAGATTATTAAGGGTTTGGACACACTGGAGGCAGGAGGGGTTTTAAGGGGCTGGACAGGCTAGATGCAGGAAGATTGTTCCCGATGTTGGGGAAGTCCACGACAAGGGGTCACAGTTTAAGGATAAGGGGGAAATCCTTTAAGACGGAGATGAGAAAAACATTTTTCACACAGAGAGTGGTGAATCTCTGGAACTCTCTGCCACAGAGGGTAGTTGAGGCCAGTTCATTGGCTATATTTAAGAGGGAGTTAGATGTGGCCCTTGTGGCTAAAGGGATCAGGGGGTATGGAGAGAAGGCAGGTACGGGACACTGAGTTGGATGATCAGCCATGCTCACATTGAATGGCGGTGCTGGCTCGAAGCGCCGAATGGCCTCCTCCTGCACCTATTGTCTATTGTCTATTGAACATGACCATGACCCAACTAACTCAAGTGGATCTGATGGTTTGATAAAGATTTCTTGAAAGGCTTTCTGTTAAATTTTCTTTGATTGACCGACAATGATCTCAGATGAGTTCAGTTTGCTTTGTCTCAGAGCGTTGCTCAGACGATTCTAATGTTTCATGGACAACGTTTAAATTATTCAATCAATGTACCTTTTGTTTCAATATAGTTCGCAGTTCAGTTTAGTTTATGGATACCACGTTTAAACATGACATCGGAGATGTCCTCATCCTTTAGGGAATGGGGGTTCCCCATCTTCCATTATAGATGAGGCTCTCACTAAGGTCTCCTCGATATCCCGCAGCTCCGCTCTCACTCCCCCTCCCCCCATTCGTAACAAGGACCGAGTCCCCCTTGTCCTCACCTTCCACCCCATCAACCGTCGCCTACAGCATATAATCCTCCAACATTTTTGCCACCTCCAATGGGATCCCACCGCTGGCCACATCTTCCCATCTCCTCCTCTTTCTGCTTTCCGCAGAGACCGTTCCCTCCGAAACTCCCTGGTCAACTCGTCCCTTCCCACCCAAACCACCCCCTCTCCCCAGGTACTTTCCCCTGCAACCGCAGGAGATGCAACACCTGTCCCTTTACCTCCCCCCTCGATTCCATCCAAGGATCTGAACAGTCTTTCCAGGTGAGGCAGAGGTTCACTTGCACCTCCTGCAACCTCACCTCTACTGTGTCCACTCTTCCAGGTGTGAATATCTCTACATCGGCGAGACCAAGCGCAGGCTCGGCGATCGTTTCGCTGGACACCTCCGCTCAGTCCGTCTTAACCTACCTGATCTCCCGGTGGCTCAGCACTTCAACTCCCCCCCATTCCCAATCTGACCTTTCTGTCCTGGGCCTCCTCCATTGCCAGAGTGAGTCCCACCGCAAATTGGAGGAGCAGCGCCTCATATTTCGCTTGGGTAGTTTACACCCCAGCGGTATGAACATTAACTTCTCTAACTTAAGGTAGCCCTTGCTTTCCCTCTCTCTCCATCCCCTCCCCCTTCCCAGTTCTCCCTCCAGTCTTACTGTCTCCGACTACATTCTATCTTTGTCCCGCCCTCTCCCCTGACATCAATCTGAAGAAGAGTCTCGACCCGAAACGTCGCCCATTCCTTCTCTCCAGAGATGCTGCCTGTCCCGCTGAGCTAAATGTTTCCTCGTCTCCTGAGAAAGCCCACGTGGTCACGGGGAGAACGTGCAAACTCCGAACAGGCAGCACCCGTAGTCAGGATCGCACCTGGGTCTCTGGCAAGTCTGCTGCTGCGCCATCGTGCTCGCTGTTCCCTGTGTCTCCACAGGGTGGCGGCACCTGCTGTAAACGGCAGAGCTGTCCCCAATAGCTTAGAACACATGGCGGCAGAAACAGGAGCAAAGGAACACTCAGCTGGTCAGGCAGCGGATGTGGGGAGAGAGACAGAGTGTCTAGACTATAGCCAATAGGTGCAGGAGTAGGCCATTTGGCCCTTCGAGCCAGCACTGCCATTCAATGTGATCATGGCTGATCATCCCCAATCAGTACCCCGTTCCTGCCTTCTCCCCATATCCCCCTGACTACACTATCTTTAAGAGCCCTATCTAGCTCTCTCTTGAAGTTTACACTGCAGTTGTATAGGGTCCTGGTGAGACCACACCTGGAGTATTGCGTACAGTTTTGGTCTCCTAATCTGAGGAAAGACATTCTTGCCATAGAGGGAGTACAGAGAAGGTTCACCAGACTGATTCCTGGGATGTCAGGACTTTCATATGAAGAAAGACTTGATAGACTCGGCTTGTACTCGCTAGAATTTAGAAGATTGAGGGGGGATCTTATAGAAACTTACAAAATTCTTAAGGGGTTGGACAGGCTAGATGCAGGAAGATTGTTCCCGATGTTGGGGAAGTCCAGAACTAGGGGTCACAGTTTAAGGATAAGGGGGAAATCTTTTAGGACCGAGATGAAAACATTTTTCACACAGAGAGTGGTGAATCTCTGGAATTCTCTGCCACAGAGGGTAGTTGAGGCCAGTTCATTGGCTATATTTAAGAGGGAGTTAGATGTGGCCCTTGTGGCTAAAGGGATTAGGGGGTATGGAGAGAAGGCAGGTACAGGATACTGAGTTGGATGATCAGCCATGATCATATTGAATGGCGGTGCAGGCTCGAAGGGCCGAATGGCCTACTCCTGCACCTATTTTCTATGTAAACGGCTCGATTGTAATCATGTATAGTCTCTCCACTGAAGGGATTGCACGCAACAAGAGCTTTTCACTGTACCTCGGTACACGTGACAATAAACTAAACTATAAACTGTGTTCCCACACCGTTTGTCCCCAGAATGAAAACGGGATTTGCTTCAGACTTCAGACAAGACAGATCACGAACAGTCTGACCTGGTCACAAAACATCGCGTCACTGGTTAAGAGAGCGCAGCAGCGTTTGCACTTTCTGCGCCGGATGAGAAGAGGTCACCTCCCCCATCCCGTCCTCACCACTTTCTACAGGGGCACCATTGAGAGTATTCTGACCAGCTGCATCTCTGTCTGGTTTGGGGACTGTAAAGCCTCCGACTGGAAGTCCGTGCAGAGAGTAGTTAGGACGGCTGAAAAAATCATCGGGGCTTCTCTCCCTTCAATCCGGGACATTGCGTGCAAACGTTGCTTGCCCACAGCCAACAGCATTATAAAAGATCCCACACATCTCCATCATGGACTGTTCACTCTGCTGCCCACGGGCAAAAGGTATCATAGAAACATAGAAAATAGGTGCAGGAGTGGGCCATTAGGCCCTTCGAGCCGGCACCGCCATTCAATATGATCATGGCTGATCATCCAACTCAGTATCCCGTACCTGCCTTCTCTCCATCCCCCCTGATCCCTTTAGCCACAAGGGCCACATCTAACTCCCTCTTAAATATAGCCAACGAACTGTGGCCTCAACTACCTTCTGCGGCAGAGAATTTCACAGATTCACCACTCTCAGTGTGTGAAAAAAAATGTTTTTCTCATCTCGGTCCTAAAATATTTCCCCTTTATCCTTAAACTGTGTGACCCTTTGTTCTGGACTTCCCCAACATGGGGAACAATCTTCCTGCATCTAGCACTGTCGAAACCCTTAAGAATTTTGTAAGTTTCTATAAGCAGTATCGCAGAACGGCCAGGTTTTGCAACCGCTTCTTCCCCCGAGCCATCAGACTCTTGAATTCCATGTAATGTGCCGCCACTATTATCGATTTTATCATTTTATCCTTTCGTCATTTTATGTTGCACGGTGAACCAGATGCAACAAAATTTCCTTCAGGCTTGCATTTGCTGGTGTATTTTTGAATGACAATAGTCTTTGATCGATTGATTGATTGATTGGAGACGGCAGCAGAGGTCAGATAAATATTTAAGTCATTTTAAAACAAACACGCAGCTCACGTTTTGCACTATTTCCAACGTTTTGGCACATCCAAAAAAAGAAGAGTAAGGATTCGAAGACGGTTTGAAGGGAGGAGAGAGCGGAATGGCACGCCTCCGACACAAAACATGCTGCAATCAGAGTCACGGAGAGGTGGCAGCGGGCACTGGTCATGGCACGTGGCTGGGGCAGGGGTGGGGGGGTGGGGACAGAGTGGGGGGCTGGGGTGAGGGAGCGCGTACAGTGTAGGGACGCACACAGGAGCGGAGGCAGGCAGGTATACACACAGACACACACACTCGCCTTACACGCACACATACACACACACATCCATACACACACTCACCTTACATACACACATACACACACACACTCACCTTACACGCACACATACATACACACACCTTACACGCACACACACACATCCATACACACACTCACCTTACACGCACACATACACACACACATCCATACACACTCACCTTACACGCACACATCCATACACACACTCACCTTACATACACACACACACTCACCTTACATGCACACATACACACACACTCACCTTACACACATCCATACACACACTCACCTTACACACACATCCATACACACACTCACCTTACACGCACACATACACACACACATCCATACACACACTCACCTTACACACACACATCCATACACACTCACCATACACACACACATCCATACACACACTCACCTTACACACACATCCATACACACACTCACCTTACACACACACACCCATACACACTCACCTTACACACACACCCATACACACACTCACCTTACACGCACACATACACGCACACACTCACCTTACACACACACATCCATACGCACACTCACCTTACACACACACATCCATACGCACACTCACCTTACACGCACACATACACGCACTCACCTTACACGCACACATCCATACACACACTCACCTTACACGCACACACACACCTTACACACACACATCCATACACACTCACCTTACACGCACACATACATACACACATCCATACACACTCACCTTACACACACACATCCATACACACACTCACCTTACACACACACACTCACCTTACACGCACACATCCATACACACACTCACCTTACACGCACACACACACATCCATACACACACTCGCCTTACACGCACACATACATACACACACTCACCTTACACACACACACTCACCTTACACACACACATCCATACACACACTCACCTTACACGCACACATACATACACACACTCACCTTACACACACACATCCATACACACACTCACCTTACACGCACACATACACACACACACTCACCTTACACGCACACATACATACACACACTCACCGCACACATACACACTCACCTTACACACACACATCCATACACGCACTCACCTTACACGGACATACACACACATACTCTCACACACACTCACACACACACTCACTCATATACACACACATCCAAACACGCAATCACCTTACATGCGCACATACACACCCATACACACATATTCTCACACACGCACACATACTCATATACATACACACATCCATACAGGCACTCGCCTCACGCGCACATATACATACCCATACACATACTCACACACACATTCATACACACACATACTCATATGCACACTCATACACACATGCACTCGCCTTACATGCACACATATACACACATACCCACACACTTATATACACACACCCATACACACACACTCATACACACATATCCGCACAATCAGATATATATATATATAGACATATACACACACGCACACAGACATATGCATGCACACACTCACATAGACATCTGCACAAACACACACTCAGAACCAGAGGGACATACGCATAGACAGACACACAGATACACATGCACACAGACACACACTATGCAGAGGTCTGAAGAAGGGTTCGGACCCGAAATGTCACCTGTCCGGGTTCTCCAGAGATGCTGCCTGACCCGCTGAGTTACTCCAGCACTTTGTGTCTTTTCTACACACAGATAGACACACATACACACACACACATATATACAGACAAACACACAGCCAAACACTCACCCCTCTATGCACACATTCACTGATACATACACAGGCAGTCACACACACACACATGTGTAGACACGTGCACAGGCACACGTGTATACACACACAGGTACGCATATCAGCAGACGCACGCACATCTGTTTCAAATTCACGGGCAACAAGTGGATTCAGACCAACCCTTAAAGCAAAGGCATCAATCCACTGTAGTCACAACATCAACACACATACACCTACACATACAACCATTGGATGGTGACTCAATCGGGTGCGGGTACGGGTTCCAGGCGGTGGGTACGGTTGAGGATTCGCGGGTCTAGTTAGACTGTTATGGTTCTGGTTCGGAGATCCATGGTTCTGGTGATGGGATGGGATGGGGTGGGAGATTGCAACCTTCACATGGTCCGCCCCGTTTCGAAGAATGCAATCAACCCGGTGTGCGTAATCAAATAAGATCAAATGGAACAAGTTGTCTTACAACTTTAGGCTGTGCACGCCATACGCAAGAAGAAGAAGAAGAAGAATGTTCTGGGATCCATGGTTCTGGTTATGGGATCCATGGTTCTGGTTATGGGATCCATGGTTCTGGTTATGGGATCCATGGTTCTGGGATCTATGGTGATGGGATCCATGGTTAATGGATCCATGGTTCTGTTTATGGGATCCATGGTTCTGGGATCCATGGTTCTGGGATCTATGGAGATGGGATCCATGGTTAATGGATCCATGGTTCTGTTTAAGGGATCCATGGTGATGGGATCCATGGTTCTGGGATCTATGGTGATGGAATCCATGGTTAATGGATCCATGGTTCTGGGATCTATGGTGATGGGATCCATGGTTCTGGGATCCAAGGTTATGGTTATGGGATGAATGGTTCTGGTTATGGGATCTATGGTACTGGTGTAGGATTCTAAGGTTTTGGTTATGAGTTCAATGGTTCTGGCTGTGGATATCTAGAGTACTGGTTAGTGGTATCCAGAGTACTGGTTAGGGTTCTAGGGTTGTGGGTAGAGGATCTAGAATTCTGGTAAGAGAATCTATGGACCTGGTTAGGAGATCTATAGTTTTGGTTACGGGATCTATTGTTCTGGTTCGGGTTATAGGGTTGTGTTTGGAAGAATCAAGGGTTCTGGTGTAGGTTCTAGTTATGAGATCTCGAGTTCTGGTTGAGATATCTATGGTTCTGGTTAGGTGATCCGCTATTCTGGTTAGAGTGGGGTTCTAGGATTGTGGTGAGTGGGTCTAGGGTTCTGGTTAAGAGATCTAGGATTCTGTTTAGAGGATATAAGGTACTGGTTAGGGTTCCAAGGTTGTGGTTACGGGATCCATGTTTCTGGTGTGGGAGGTCCATGTTTCTGGTTGGGTGGTCTCAAGGGCCTGTCCCACTTACGCGACTTTTTCGGTCACTTGCCGGCACGCGTCCTTGGTCGTTGCAGGTTGCTGAAAATGTTCAACATGTTGAAAATCCAGCGGCGACCAGAACAAGGTACTACTCTTTGGTCGACTGCTCACGACCATACAGGCTTCACCCCGCGACATGTTGCCAGGGTGTCGTCTGTACGGTCGTGAGTCGTCTCCTTAGTCGCCCAAAGAGTCGTAGCGTCGTTCTGGTCACCGCTGAATTTTCAACATATCGAAAATTTCCAGTGACCTATGAGAGTAGGGAAGATTCAAACAACAGGACATGATTTGAGAATTAAGGGACAAAGGTTTAGGGGTAACATGAGGGGGAACTTCTTTACTCAGAGAGTGGTAGCTGCGTGGAATGAGCTTCCAGTGGAAGTAGTGGAGGCAGGTTGGATTTTATCATTTAAAAATAAATTGAATAGGTATATGGACGGGAAAGGAATGGAGGGTTTATGGTCTGAGTGCAGGTAGATGGGACTAGGTGAGAGTAAGTGTTCGGTACGGACTAGAAGGGACGAGATGGCCTGTTTCCGTGCTGTAATTGTTATATGGTTATAAAAAGTCGCGTAAGTGGGACAGGCCCTTCAGTTTCTGGTTGGGAGGTCTATGTTTCTGGTTGGGAGGTCTATGTTTCTGGTTGGGAGGTCTATGTTTCTGGTTGGGAGGTCTATGTTTCTCGTTGGGAGGTCTATGTTTCTGGTTGGGAGGCCTGTGTTTCTGGTTGGGAGGTCTCTGTTTCTGGCTGGGAGGTCTATGTTTCTGGCTGGGAGGTCTATGTTTCTGGCTGGGAGGTCTATGTTTCTGATTCAGCTTCTAATGTACACATTGGGTTCCTAAGGTTGTTAAGGGCTTGGACACGCTAGAGGCAGGAAACATGTTCCCGATGTTGGGGGGAGTCTAGAACCAGGGGCCACACAGTTTAAGAATAAGGAGTAAGCCATTTAGAACGGAGACGAGGAAACACTTTTTCTCTCAGAGAGTGGTGAGTCTGTGGAATTCTCTGCCTCAGAGGGTGGTGGAGGCCGGTTCTCTGGATGCTTTCAAGAGAGAGCTAGATAGGGCTCTTAAAAATAGTGGAGTCAGGGGATATGGGGAGAAGGCAGGAACGGGGTACTGATTGGGGATGATCAGCCATGATCACATTGAATGGCGGTGCTGGCTCGAAGGGCCAAATGGCCTACTCTTGCACCTATTGTCTAAGATTGGGTACTGGAGGGTTCTAGAGAGGGGATGATGGATTGAGTTTGATTTGGTTTGTGTTCGGGTTCTCAGATTCTCGTTAGGGTTCTGGTTGAAGGTCGGATTTGGGTTAGGAGTTTCAGAGTTTAGTTTCGAGGCACAGCGCGGAACCAGGCCCTTTGGCCCAACCGAGGCTGTGCCGACCAGCGATCTCCGTACACTTCTCACTTGTCCTCGCACGAATTGGTTTCTAGTTTGGGTTTCGGGCGGTCCTAGGGTGGTGACGATTGTTCCTGGGATTGGACTGGGGTTTCCGGTTAGGGTTTCGATTTGGGGTCGGGTTCCCCCCGGGGAGGGCCCTGTACCAGACCAGTGCCGGCACTAAAACGCAGATACATTCAGCAGTTTCTATGTGACGAGACGCACCAACCGGCGTGCACGTGCACACACACGCGCACACACACGCACACACACACAGCCCAGTAACATGCAGAATATTGGTCCCGGAAATATTGGTCCCAGCAATGCAGTCTCTTCAAGATGTCCCCTCCATGGGTCATTGGAGATGGGTTCACCGGCTGGGCGAAGCATCCTTCCCCAACCCAACCGAAGTCACGGAACTCCGTCGTCCCAGCGCAGCGTTGACGGCGGTCGTAACATCTTCCGCGATGGAAGCTGTTGGGTGGGTCGTTTGAGGAGATGGCGGGTTGAGGTCGAGAAGGTGCGAGAATGAATGTCCGTGGCACCTCTCTCTCCCTGTCCCTCGCCAACTCTCTCCCCAACTCCCTCGGTGGAGTTCGGCCCTCGTAGGCTCGTCCTTCAGGGTTTAACCTGCCCCTTGTGTGGCCGTGGGCAGGTCATGTCGGCCAAAGGCTCCTGCATCAGGTGCAGGTTGAGGGGAACGGGAGAGAGAGGACAGAGGGATGGACCATCCCAGATCCCGTTGACCCTTGGGTTGGGGTTGGGACAAGGGGCGAGGCGAATATTCAGTTCAGGCGAATATATTAACTCTGTTGTTGTCCACGCCAGTCCGCGGGGAGGGGGGGAAGATCCTCGAGACAGTCGCTGGGCATCCTCCGCCCTCTCCCCGGGGGGCCGCGCCCGCTGGTCATCTCCAGCCGCCTCTGCCCGCGGCCTCACACGCGGACCGCCGGAGCGGAGGAGGTGAGGGGCACGGTGGAGCCACAATCGTAGTCGACGTCCACCATGGTCTGGGCACCGCTGGGGGGGCAACCGGCCTGGCGGTCTCGGAAACTCTGAATGTAGCTCTGTGCGATGGAGGGAGAGAGAGAGAGAGAGAGAGAGAGAAGAGGCGTCAATTGTATTGTATTGTATTGTATTGTATTCAAATTTATTGTCATTGTCTCAGTTAGAGACAACGAAATGAATTTCCCTTACAGGCAGTATCATAAAAATAAAAATAAATAAATAATAATAAATAATAAAACATATTAAAAATAAAATAGAATTTAAAAAAAATTCAAGGAGGGGAGGTCATAAGTGATAGCAGCAGAATTAGGCCATTCGGCCCATCAAATCTACTCCGCCATTCAATCATGGCTGATCTACATTTCCCTCCTAACCCCATTCGCCCCGTAACCCCAAATAACGCCCGTACTAACCAAGAATCTATCTATCTCTGCCATCAAAAATATCCACAATAGACAATAGGAGCAGGAGTAGGCCATTCGGCCCTTCTAGCCAGCACCGTCATTCAATGTGATCATGGCTGATCATCCCCAATCAGTACCCCGTTCCTGCCTTCTCCCCGTATCCCCTGACTCCGCTATCTTTAAGAGCCCTATCCAGCTCTCTCTTGAAAGCATCCAGAGAACCGGCCTCCACCGCCCTCTGAGGAAGAGAATTCCACAGACTCACCACTCTCTGTGAGAAAACGTGTTTCCTCGTCTCCGTTCTAAATGGCTTACTCCTTATTCTTAAACTGTGTGGCCTCTGGTTCTGGACTCCCCCAACATCGGGAACATGTTTCCTGCCTCTAGCGTGTCCAAACCCTTAATAATCTTATATGTTTCTATGAGATCCCTCCCTCTCATCCTTCTAAACTCCAGAGTGTACAAGCCCCATGATGATCAGCCATGAACACATTGAATGGCGGTGCTGGCTCGAAGGGCCGAATGGCCTACTCCTGCACCTATTGTCTATTGTCTATTGAGAGGAAACTGACCGGAGAGAGGACATCGCCATCGTAGCGTCGCACAGGGTTGGGCTTCCTCCGGTAGGCCTGCTCCTGGTAGGAACGCCGCTGTCTCCGTTGTTTCCTCTTCGCCTCCCGTTGCCGAATGCGCATCAGCTGCACCCGCCGTCGCCTCCTGCTGATGATCACTGCAAGGACGGGCGTCGGGAGAAAGGAGGAGAGAGTGTGAGTTAGACTCTGGGGCGACTGGACCATCAAACCACAACCACGATGGCGCAGCGGTAGAGTTGCCGCCTTGCAGCGGATGCAGCGTCAGGAGACCCGGGTTCCATCCCCACTACGGGCGCTGCCTGTACGGAGTTTGTACGTTCTCCCCGTGACCTGCGTGGGCTTTCCCCGAGATCTTTGGTTTCCTCCCACACTTGGCTTGGTAAATGTAAAAATTGTCCCTGCCGTGTGTAGGATAGTGTTAGTGTGCGGTGATCGCTGGTCGGCGCGGACCCGGTGGGCCGAAGGGCCTGTTTCCGCGCTGTATCTCTAAACTAAACTAAAGTTTACCAGAGAGCAGTCCTGAACTACTATCTACTGAAGAAGGGTTTCGGCCCGAAACGATACCTATTTCCTTCGCTCCATAGATGCTGCTGCACCCGCTGAGTTTCTCCAGCACTTTTGTCTACCTTCGATTTTCCAGCCTCTGCAGTTCCTTCTTAAACTACTATCTACCTCATTGGGACTATCCTTGATCGGACTTTGCTGGCTTTACCTTGCACTAAATGTTATTCCCTTATCATGTATCTGTACACTGTTAATGGCTCGATTGCAATCATGTATTGTCTTTCTGCTGACTGGTTACCACGCAACAAAAGCTTTTCACTGTACCTCGGTACACGTGACAATAAACTAAACTGTAAACAATCTTCACCCTGGTATAGATATCGGTTTATTATTGTCACCTGTATTACAGGAGGAATGGATAGGATGAATGCCTTTTACCCAGAATAGTTTAGTTTTGTTTATAGTCATGGTCCTGGAGTCATGCTGACCGGTTGCATCGTGGCTTGGTTCGGCAACTTGAGCGCTCTGGAAAGGAAAAGACTACAAAAGTAGTAAACACTGCCCAGTCCATCATCGGCTCTGACCTCCCTACCATCGAGGGGATTTATCGCAGTTGCTGCCTCAAAAAGGCTGGCAGCATTATCAAGGACCCACACCATCCTGGCCACACACTCATCTCCCCGCTTCCTTCAGGTAGAAGGTACAGGAGCATGAAGACTGCAACGTCCAGGTTCAGGAATAGCTACTTCCCCACAGCTATCAGGCTAATAAACCTGGCTCGGCCAAAACTCTGATTATTAATAATCCATTATCTGTTATTTGCACTTTACCAGTTTATTTATTCATGTGTGTATATATTTATATTATGGTATATGGACACACTGATCTGTTTTGTAGTCATGCCTACTATGTTCTGTGTGCTGATGCAAAGCAAGAATCTCATTGTCCTATACAGGGACACATGACAATAAACTCACTTGAACTTGAACTTGAGTCATACAGTGTGGAAATTGACACTTCTGCCCAACTTGCCCACACTGGTCAACATGCCCCACCTACATTTGGCCCAATATCCCTCTAAACCTGTCCTATCCATTTACCTGTCGAAATGTTTCTTAAACATTGCTATACCTCCTGCCTCAATTACCTCCTCCTGCAGCTCATTCCACGCACCCACAACCCTTTGTGTGAAAAAGTTACCCCTCTGATTCCTATGTTTAAGAAGGAACTGCAGATGCTGGAAAAATCGTAGGTAGATAAAAATGCTGGAGAAACTCAGCGGGTGAGGCAGCATCTATGGAGCGAAGGAATAGGTGACGTTTCGGGTCGAGACCCTTCTTCAGACTCAATCAGAATCCTCATAATTTTCCTATTAAATCTTCCCCCTCCCCCCCTCACCTTGAACCTATGTTGTCTGGTCCTCGATTCCCCTATTCTGGGCAAGAGACTCTGTTTGACTACCTGATCTATTCCTCTCATGATTTTGAACACGATTTTAGTTTTGTTTTGTTTAGTTCAGTTTAATTTAGTTTAGATACAGCGCGGAATCAGGCCCTTCGGCCCACACCGACCAGCGATCATTCTGTACACGCTAGGGAATATTTTTTACCAAAGCCAATTAACCTGTACGTCTTTGGGATGTGGGTGGAAACCGGAGCACCCGGGGAAAACCCACGTGGTCCCAGGGAGAACGTACAAATTCCGTACAGACAGCGCCTGTATTCAGGATTGGAGAACGTACAAATTCCACACGGAGGTCAGGATCGAACCCGGGTCTCCGACGTTATGAGGCAGCAACTCTACCGCTGTGCCCCCGTGCCGCCCTGCGTTCGTTGCTGCCAAGCAAGCCAGGCTGAGGCGGCGTGACTAGGCCGGTTACCGGGGGCAACGGGGCCTACCTGTTTTCATTTCAATTTTTAGGCCTATTTTTAGATATGGTAATTTAAAAATTTTTTAAAGCTATATGTATTTATTCTGTTTTTATTAACCGCACTGATGGTAACTGATCGAGAAACATTTTTTTCGTTTCATCTATGTATGTAAATAGTTAAAATTACATTAAAGTAAATACTGAATACTGAAAGTGTTTAAGAAGGAACTGCAGATGCTGGAAAATCGATGGTACACAAAAATGCTGGAGAAACCCAGCGGGTGCAGCAGCATTTATGGAGCGAAGGAAATAGGCAACGTTTCGGGCCGAAACCTTTCTTCAGACTGAAGAAGGGTTTCGGCCCGAAACGTTGCCTTTTTCCTTCGCTCCATAGGTGCTGCTGCACCCACTGAATACTGAAATACTGAATACTACCTTCTGTGTGCGAGTAGCCTTCGGCCGTGATCTTGAACTGCACCAGCACTCCGAGGGCGGTGAGCACAGGCCAGATGCCCAGGATGACCCAGCTGTACCAGCACATGGGCTGCACGGGGGACACCTTGATCCGCTCGTAGACGTACTGCACCAGCAGGAAGATCTCGACGAAGTAGTCCACGGTGACGGTGATGATGGCCGCGCCGAAGACGGCGGTGGAGAGGACGGTGAAGAAGCGCTGCCACTGCAGGGTGAGCACGGCGAAGAACATTCCGGCACCCAGCAGCAGCCCGATGGGCACCCACATGGTGCGGGGGTGGTAGAACTGCTCCAGGACCAGCAGGGTCGACACGGCCACCAGCAGGCCCAGCAGCAGGCCCACCATGAACAGGCCCACGCTCCGCACCAGCATGGTGACCAGGCCGCAGAGGATGCCGATGCCCAGGCCGATTCCCACGCTGGCCTCCATGCTCAGCTGAGTGTCCAGCACCCTCTCCTTGTAGCACAGCATAAAGATGACAATGGAGCCAAACATCAGGCCCGTGAGGAACATGATGGCCTTGAAGCAGCGGTAGCCTGGGCCAAAGAGAGAGAGAGAGAGACAACACTCAGTGTTTAGACTCGCTACAACACACAGTGTTGTACTCGCTAGAATTTAGAAGATTGAGGGGGGATCTTATAGAAACTTACAAAATTCTTAAGGGGTTGGACAGGCTAGATGCAGGAAGATTGCTCCCGATATTGGGGAAGTCCAGAACTAGGGGTCACAGTTTAAGGATAAGAGGGAAATCTTTTAGGACCGAGATGAGGAAAACATTTTTCACACAGAGTGGTGAATCTCTGGAATTCTCTGCCACAGAAGGTAGTTGAGGCCAGTTCATTGGCTATATTTAAGAGGGAGTTAGATGTGGCCCTTGTGGCTAAAGGGATCAGGGGGTATGGAGAGAAGGCAGGTACAGGATACTGAGTTGGATGATCAGCCATGATCATATTGAATGGCGGTGCAGGCTCGAAGGGCCGAATGGCCTACTCCTGCACCTATTTTCTATGTTTCTATGACAATAGACAATATGTGCATGAGTTGGCCATTCGGCCCTTCGACCCAGCACTGCCATTCAATAGACAATAGGTGCAGGAGTAGGCCATTCGGCCCTTCGAGCCAGCACTGCCATTCAATGGACAATAGACAGTAGGTGCAGGAGTAGGCCATTCGGCCCTTCGAGCCAGCACCGCCATTCAAGGTGATCATGGCTGATCATCCCCAATCAGTACCCCGTTCCCGCCTTCTCCCCATATCACCCGACTCCGCTATCTTTAAGAGCCCTATCTAGCTCTCTCTTGAAAGTATCCAGAGAACCGGCCTCCACCGCCCTCTGAGGCAGAGAATTCCACAGGCTCACAACTCTCTGTGTGAAAAAGTGTTTCCTCGTCTCCGTTCTAAATGGCTTACCCCTTATTCTTAAACTGTGGCCCCTGGTTCTGGACTCCCCCAACATCGGGAACATGTTTCCTGCCGCTACCCTGTCCAAACCCTTAATAATCTTATATGTTTCAATAAGATCCCATCTCATCCTTCTAAATTCCAGAGTGTACAAGCCCAGCCGCTCCATTCTCTCAGCATATGACAGTCCGCCATCCCGAGAATTAACCTGGTGAACCTACGCTGCACTCCCTCAATAGCAAGAATGTCCTTCCTCAAATTAGGAGACCAAAACGGCACACAATGCTCCAGGTGTGGTCTCACTAGGGCCCTGTACAACTGCAGAAGGACCTCTTTGCTCCTACACCCAACTCTTCTTGTTATGAAGGCCATGTGGAAAGGATGTTTCCCATGTTTCCATTAAAGGACGCTCTTTTAGAAAGGAGGTGAGGAGGAACTTCTTCAGTCAGAGGGTAGTTAATCTGTGGAACTCATTGCCACAGAGGGCTGTGGAGGCCAAGTCAGTGGATATTTTTAGGGCAGAGATAGACAAATTCTTGATTAGTACGGGTGTCAAGGGTTATGGGGAGAAGGCAGGAAAATTAGATTAGGAGGCAGAGATCAGCCATGATTGAATGGCAGAGTAGACTCGATGGGCCGAATGGCCTAATTCTGCTCTTATAACTTGTGAAATTAAAGGGCGTGGACCCATGAAGGCCAAGTTTGCAGATGATATAAAAGTGGGTGGTTTTGCAGATGGTGAAGATGGTTGTGAACGATTGCAGCAGGATCTGGATCGATTGGCCAGGTGGACAGAGGAATGGTTGATGGAATTTAATACAGAGAAATGTGAGGTGTTGTATTTTGGGACGTCGAACAAGGGCAGGACCTACACAATGAATGGTAGGCCTCTGGGTGATGTTGTAGAGCAGAGGGATCTAGGAGTACAGGTGCATGGTTCCTTGAAGGTCGAGTCGCAGCTAGATAGGGGTGGTCAAAAAGGCTTTTGGCACTTTGGCCTTCATCAGCCAGATATTGAATATAGAAGTTGGGAGGTCATGTTGCAGTTGTACAAGACGTTGGTGAGATCGCATTTACAGTCTTGTGTTCAGTTCTGGGCACCGTGTTATAGGAAAGATGTTGTCAAACTGCAAAGGGTACAGAGAAGATTTACAAGGATGTTGCCAGGACTAGGGGGTGTGAGCTACAGGGAGAGGTTGAGTAGGCTGGGTCTCTATTCCATGGAGCGCAGGAGGATGAGGGGTGATCTTATAGAGGTGTACAAAATCACGAGAGGAATAGATCGGGTAGATGCACAGAGTAGGGGAATCTCTTGCACAGAGTAGGGGAATCAAGGACCAGAGGATATATGTTTAAGGTGAGGGGGAAAAGATTTAATATGAATCTGAGGGGTAACTTTTTCATACAGAGGGTGGTGGGTGTATGGAACAAGCTGCCAGAAGATGTAGTTGAGGTAGGGATATATAGGAACATAGAAAATAGCTGCAGGAGTAGGCCATTTGGCCTTTCGAGCACAGCACCGCCATTCAATGTGATCATGGGTGATCACTAAAATCAGTACCCCGTTCCTGCTTAATCCCCCAATTTCCCTTGATGCCTTTAGCCCTAAGAGCTAAATCTAACTCTCTCTTGAAAACATCCAGTGAACTGGCCTCCACTGCCTTCTGTGGCAGAGAATTCCGCAGATTCACAACTCTCTGGGTGAAAAAGGTTTTTCCTCATCTCAGTCCTAAATCGCAACGTTTAAGAAACAGTTAGACAGCTGCATGGATAGAACAGGTTGGGATGGATGAGAGCCAAACGCGGGCAGGCGGAACTAGTATAGCGGGGACATATTGGTCGGAATCACTCCATGACTCTATGAACCTTTCATTGCTGTAGCCCTAACGGGGCCTCTCCCACTTAGGTGATTTTTCAGGCTACTGCCGGTGACTGTTAAGTTGCCCGCAGTCGCCTGAAAAAACGGCAACTGGAATGGCGACTGTCAGAGTGGAACACACACACGCACACACGCACGCACACACACACACACACACACACATTATGCAGTCGGGGACAGGGCAAGCGGGGGGAGCGCTCGCTGTCAGAGTGAAATTCCAACGGTGCAAAGCCAATGTGATACATACACGCACCGCGATGAACAGGAAGGTTGGCGCTGTCATTAAGACGCCAAAAGCACAGTGTACGGTAAGTCCCTTAAAAGGGGGGGGGGGGAGAGGGGGGGAGACAGGATGGGAAGAAGGAGTGGAGACAACTTTTAAGAAGCCAGAGATACACGGCTGTGAAGCTCGGCTAATTTAACATTACCAGTCGGTTATCCTTGGTTCTGAAAACTACTGCTTACGTTTTTTTTCTCCCAATGAGCCAATGAAATTCACCAGTCAGCACCGGGTACAACCTACGAGAACCTGGCGATCCACCCATGACTCGAGAATTCTCGCTACTCTCCATGGCGGCTTCATTCTGGTCGCTGCTAATTTTTCCAACTAGTTACATAGAACCATAGAAAATAGGTGCAGGAGGAGGCCATTCGGCCCTTCGAGCCAGCCACCGCCATCCATTGTGATCATGGCTGATCATCCCCAATCAATAACCCGTGCCTGCCTTCTCCCCATATCCCTTGACTCCACTAGAGCTCTATCTAACTCTCTCTTAAATCCATCCAGTGACTTGGCCTCCATTGCTCTCTGTGGCAGGGAATTCCACAAATTCACAACTCTCTGGGTGAAAAAGTTTTTTCTCACCTCAGTCTTAAATGACCTCCCCTTTATTCTAAGACTGTGTGGCCCGTGGTTCTGGACTCGCCCAACATTGGGAACATTTTTCCTGCCTCTAGCTTGTCCAGTCCTTTTATGATTTTGTATGTTTCTCTAAGATTCCCCCTCATCCTTCTAAACTCCAGTGAAGTTCCTGCATTCTAGTTCCCAGAATGCGGGATCTCCTCACGACCACAAACTCAGCAATCACCCGCGAATACCACGTGGCCACATAGTGGCGACCGCATAGTCTCCTGCAGTCTCCTGGAAAGTCGCCAAAGTGGGACAGGCCCAGTAACTCAAGCCCACTCACCAAAGAAGCAGTAGATGAGGCCGAAGAGGCAGCACATGGAGCAGACCACGGACGGCACGATGTCATACTGGCGGTCGATCTCCCGGTCGCACGCACGGATGGTGCTCTGACCCGTGGCCTGGGTCAAGAGTTTAAAGTGCAAGGCTTGAAGTGTGGAGGTCATGGCTTCTGCGTTACCTTGGCAGCGGCCGCCGGTCAAAGGTCAGAGGGCAGCCTCCATTCAAGGCCAGGGGTGCTGCAAACACAAGATAGATGATGGCATGATTACAGAATCCTTACACTTCGCAAGTCCACTGGTTGTAGGAGTAGAATTAAGGCCATTCGGCCCATCGAGTCCACTCCGCCATTCAATCATGGCTGATCTCTGCCTCCTAATCCCATTTTCCTGCCTTCTCCCCATAACCCTTGACACCCGTTCTAATCAAGAACCTGTCTATCTCTGCCTTAAAAATATCCACTGACTTGGCCTCCACTGGCAATGAGTTCCACAGATTCACCACCCTCTGACTAAAGAAGTTCCTACTGACCTCCTTTCTAAAAGAGCGCCCTTTAATTCTGAGGCTGTGACCTCTGGTCCTGGACTCTCCCACCAGTGGAAACATCCTCTCCACATCCACTCTATCCAGGCCTTTCACTATTCTGTACGTTTCAATGAGGCACCCCCTCATCCTTCTAAACTCCAGCGAGTACAGGCCCAGTGCCGACAAACGCTCATCGTATGTTAACCCACTCATTCCTGGGATCGTTCTTGTAAACCTCCTCTGGACCCTCTCCCAGAGCCGGTACATCCTTCCTCAGATATGGGGCCCAGATGTGCTCACAATAATCCAAATGCAGCCTGACCAGCGCCTTATAGAGCCTCAGCAATACATCCCTGTTCTTGTATTCCAGTCCTCTTGATATAAATGCTAGCATTGAATTGACTTCCTTACTACCGATTCGACTTGCAGATTGAGTTTCTGGGAGTCCTACACCATCACTCCCAAGTCCCTTTGCCCCTCCAATCTCTGGTTTCTCTCCCCATTTAGAACCACAATGGCCGCACTCTTGTCCCATTTGCCCACGGGCGGCACGGTGGCGCAGCGGGTAAGTAAGTAAATAGGTTTATTGGCCAAGTATTCACATACAAGGAATTTGCCTTGGTGCTCCGCCCACAAGTAACAACATGACATGCAGTGACAGTTACGAATGACTCAGGAAACACTAAACATTAATAATAATAAAACATTCATGATAAAACACCATTGATCAAGCATGTGAACCAACAAAATACCAGATCAAAGGGAGGCTACAGATTTTTGGCTGTTGAGCAGAGCAACTACTCGTGGATAAAAACTGTTTTTATGTCTGGCTGTGGCAGCTTTGACAGTCCGGAGTCGCCTTCCAGAGGGAAGTGATTCAAAGAGTTTGTGGCCAGGGTGAGAGGGGTCAGAGATGATCTTGCCCGCTCGCTTCCTGGCCCTTGCAGTGTACAGAGTTGCTGCCTCACAGCGCCATAGACCCGGGTTCGATCCCGACTATGGGCGCTGTCTGTACGGAGTTTGTGACCTGTGTGGGTTTTCTCCGAGACCTTCGGTTTCCTCCCACACGTCCATTTTTGTAGGTTAATTGGCTTGGAGTAAATGTAAATTGGCCCTAGTGTGTGTTGGGTGGCGTTAGTGTGCGGGGATCGCTGGTCGGTGCGGACTCGGTGGGCCGAAGGGCTTGTTTCCGCGCTGTATAACTCTCTGACTCCAGGACATTCTGTACCCCTTCAAGCCTCCTTGACAGTTCTCCTCCAACCCTGCCCCCTTGTACCTTGCTCATCTTCATCACTCTATCATTAACGGCCATGCCTTGAACTCTCAAAGATACAATAGACAATAGGTGCAGGAGCAGGCCATTCGGCCCTTCGAGCCAGCACCGCCATTCAATGTGATCATGGCTGATCATCCCCAATCAGTACCCCGTTCCTCCCTTCTCCCCCATATCCCCTGACTCCGCTATTTTTAAGAGCCCTGTCTAGCTCTCTGTTGAAAGCATCCAGAGAACCTGCCTCCACCGCCCTCTGAGGCATAGAATTCTACAGACTCACCACCCTCTGTGAGAAAAAGGGTTTCCTCGTCTCTGTTCTAAATGGCTTACTCCTTATTCTTAAACTGTGTGGCCCCTGGTTCTGGACTCCCCCAACATCGGGAACATGTTTCCTGCCTCTAGTGTGTCCAAACCCTTAATAATCTTATATGTTTCAATGAGATGCCCTCTCATCCTTCTAAACTCCAGAGTGTACAAGCCCAGCCGTTCCATTCTCTACGAGCTTTGGAATCCAATCGCTAAACAGTCACACCTCTCTGCCGCTCGTTCTTGGGCACTCGACAGCCGCCAGAAACATGATGGGCCGAAGGGCCTGTTTATTTCCTCTGTGACAATCAGCTCCTTCAACTGTTCCCTCTGGGACCAAATCTCAGGTTACCTGTCCCAACATCTCCTGATGAATCGCGACAGAATCCTACAGCATGGAAACAGTCCCCTCGGCCCAACTTGTCCACACCGACCAACATGTCCCAGCTACACTAGTCCCTCCTGCCCGCGTTTGGCCCAGATCCCTCCAAACCTGTCCTATTCATGTACCTGTCTAAAACATTGGGATAGTCCCAGCCTCAACTACCTCCTCTG
The DNA here is from genome assembly GCF_010909765.2 of Amblyraja radiata. Lineage (NCBI taxonomy): Eukaryota > Metazoa > Chordata > Chondrichthyes > Rajiformes > Rajidae > Amblyraja > Amblyraja radiata. Next base: position 86,534,292 of record NC_045962.1, on the reverse strand, counting down.
GCAGCTCGTTCCATACACCCACCACCCTTTGCGTGAAAAAGTTACCCCTCAGATTCCTATTAAATCTTTTCCCCTTCACCTTGAACCTATGTCCTCTGATCCTCGATTCCCCTACTCTGGGCAAGAGACTACTCTGTGCATCTACCCGATCTATTCCTCTCATGATTTTATACACCTCTATAAGATCACCCCTCATCCTCCTGCGCTCCATGGAATAGAGACCCAGCCTGCTCAACCTCTCCCTGTAGCTCACACCCTCTAGTCCTGGCAACATCCTCGTAAATCTTCTCTGCACCCACTTCCCAGCTTGACAACATCTTTCCTATAACATGGTGGTCAGAACTGAACACAATACTCTAAATGCGGCCTCACCAACGCCTTCTACAACTGCAACATGGCCTCCCAACTTCTATATAACGTATATAACTTCTTTTTTTTTGGTTTATTCTGGAGTACTACATTTACATATCTGTAAACCATACTTAATGGGTCTGTTTTGGGACATATAACAATAAAAACACTCTTGACTTTGACCTAAGAGGTTAGGTGGCGCAGCGGTAGAGTTGCTGCCTTACAGGGCTCACAGCGCCAGAGACCCGGGTTCAATCCTGACCACGGGTGCTGTCTGTGCGGAGTTTGTACGTTATCCCCGTGAGTTTCCTCCGAGTTCTTCGGTCTCCTCCCCCACTCCAAAGACGTGCGGGTTTGTAGGTTAATTGGCTTGGTATAAATTTTAACATTGTTCCATAGTGTGTGTAGGGTAGTGTCAATGGCCTGTCCTACTTGGCTATTTTTTCGGTGGTGCCAAAAGATTTTGAACATTTCAAAATCCAGCGGCGACAAAAAAAATGTTGCGACACTTGAAGAAACGGCAAGCGTCAATACGTGATCACGCCACATCACGCTGCAAATTTTTCGATGCGTGCACTCACTTGCTTTATGCCCACGCCAGTTTGAAGACTCACGTTGCACGCTCTCACCAGACCCCGGGCGTAGGACGTATCTCTGTCCGTCTGTACCCCAGCGCAGGTTGGCTGGTCCCAATCCCTCGCTATGCGCGCCGATCTCAGCTCGCTCTGGAGGAAGGGAAAACACGAGAAAGTTCAGTTCTCCAAGTTCAGGCCCCGAGTTGAAGTTATATTGTGGAACACCCCAGAGTGTCTCATAGCTGGCCACCCGCCAGTCACGGCGCCAGGCGGAAGAGGGCTTTGCCCGAGCCGGATGCTTTCCCCTTTACCGGGGTTGTACAGTAGTTATTAGAATATTTGTAACATAGTTGTCTGATGATTTTGTGACATGGTGATGGGGATGTCTCCACGGTTTGTTTTTTTTTTGGTTTTTTGTATTGTGTTGAAATTAAATAAATTATTTTTGGATACAAAAATAAAAATAAAAAGTCTCTCAAAGCAACATTACCAGGCCTGGATGAACCATGAAGTAAAATAAACACATGCCGAGGGCATCGAGAGGTACCACAGAGAGCTTTATTCAGTGCCAGATTCACCATGGACCATGGTACATAGAAACATAGAAACATAGGTGCAGGAGTAGGCCATTCGGCCCTTCGAGCCTGCACCGCCATTCACCACATCTACAAATGTGCAGCTGAACCAAGGGCCACAAAAAGGTCCCCCTATAAATGAAAAGAAAAACTACACACATATAAAAGAGAAATAATAATAATATGGTAAATGGTAGGGAATTGAAGAATGTAGGTGAACAGAGGGATCTGGGAATAACTGTGCACAGTTCCCTGAAAGTGGAATCTCATGTAGATAGGGTGGTAAAGAAAGCTTTTGGTGTGCTGGCCTTTATAAATCAGAGCACTGAGTATAGAAGTTGGGATGTAATGTTAAAATTGTACAAGGCATTGGTGAGGCCAATTCTGGAGTATGGTGTACAATTTTGGTCGCCTAATTATAGGAAGGATGTCAACAAAATAGAGAGAGTACAGAGGAGATTTACTAGAATGTTGCCTGGGTTTCAGCAACTAAGTTACAGAGAAAGGTTGAACAAGTTAGGGCTTTATTCTTTGGAGCGCAGAAGGTTAAGGGGGGTCTTGATAGAGGTTTTTAAAATGATGAGAGGGATAGACAGAGTTGACGTGGAAAAGCTTTTCCCACTGAGAGTAGGGAAGATTCAAACAAGGGGACATGACTTGAGAATTAAGGGACTGAAGTTTAGGGGTAACATGAGGGGGAACTTCTTTACTCAGAGAGTGGTAGCTGTGTGGAATGAGCTTCCAGTGAAGGTGGTGGAGGCAGGTTCGTTTTTATCATTTAAAAATAAATTGGATAGTTATATGGATGGGAAAGGAATGGAGGGTTATGGTCTGAGCGCAGGTATATGGGACTAGGGGAGATTATGTGTTCGGCACGGACTAGAAGGGTCGAGATGGCCTGTTTCCGTGCTGTAATTGTTATATGGTTATATGGTTAATAATAATAATAATATATGACTATTAATATTATTATGGTATTGAAGAGGTTAATGATATATTTTAATCTTGGGCACACAACACAATTAGAATCTGGCAACGGCCCCACACGGTCCAGGGAGCGACCTCAGCTCGCTTTAGGACGTGTTCAGTACTTGCCAAACTACATCCATCTGCCCGCTGGTGGTAGACGGGTTGCCAGCTGCAACAGTTTAAGAATAAGGAGTAAGCCATTTAGAACGGAGACGAGGAAACACTTTTTTCTCACAGATAGTTGTGAGTCTGTGGAATTCTCTGGATACTTTCAAGAGAGAGCTAGATAGGGTTCTTAAAGATAGCGGAGTCAGGGGATACGGGGAGAAGGCAGGAACGGGGTACTGATTGCATGATCACATCATACGAGCGGTACTGGCTCGAAGGGCCGAATGGCCTACTCCTGCACCTATTGTCTATTGTCTATTGTAGACTTGCTAGTAGTTTTTAGTTTAGTTTGAAGAAGCATGGGGGAGGGGTCACTGCTTTTGACCACGCACGAGTTTGACCCCAAGTAAGATCAAAATGACCATCTCTTATCGACAAAACATACAAACAATGGGATAGACTGGGGATTAGGAAAGTAGGAGATATGTATGAATTGGGCAAACTGTTATCATTTCAACAATTAAAATCAAAATTTAAACTGAATGATAATCAATATTTTAAATATATACAGATATGTGACTTTATGAAGAAATATATACATAGATTTCAAACTATATTTTTAGACCCTTTAGAAGAAGCAATGAATATTAAGGCTGATTCACAAAAACTAATATCATATTTTTATAATAGTATATTAAATAGAGAATTACCCTCAACAGAGGCACTAAGAGAAGATTGGGAACATGAACTAATGATAAAGATCCCGAAAGATAGATGGGAAAAGTATCTGATGAACACACATAATTGCTCTATTAATGCAAGACACAATTTAATTCAATTTAAATTATTACATAGACTGTATTATTCAAAAACGAGGTTGAATAAATTCTACCCAAAAGTCTCTCCCAGATGCGATAAATGTTTGTTTCAAAACGCTAATATAACACGTGTTCAAGAAGGAACTGCAGATGCTGGAAGATCGAAGGTACACAAAATTGCTGGAGAAACTCAGCGGGTGCAGCAGCATCTATGGAGCGATGGAAATAGGCGACGTTTCGGGACCGAAACCCTAATATAACACATTCATTTGTAGGATGTACAAAGTTGAATAAATTTTGGAGCGATATATTTGATATAGTTACAAAGCTTTTCAAGTCAAGAATAGAACCTAATACGGAATGGATTATATTTGGAATAATAGTAGAAGATATCAATTTAAACAAAGACCAAAAAGTATTCTTTAATTCTGGGTTAATAATTGGAAAGAAATTGATACTTAAATTTTGGAAAAATACAGCTATACCAACTGTTAAAATGTGGATTAGGAATATGATGGACATAGCACACCTTGAAGAAATGAGACTCCGACTAATAGATAAATATGACCAATTCTTAAGGAGTTGGTCTCCTTTCATCGACTTTTTGGAATCATGTGATGCAGGTGTACTGTAAAGATTACTGATTTCAGGTCAGGTCGTGGATAGATTTACATCTCCGAATAAAGATTTGAAAAATTATTTTTTAAGGGTCTTTCCCTCCTATTTCTACGTTCTATATTTTCTTGTCTTATATACACACTTCACGTTTTTCTATTTTCTACTATCTACTTTTCCTCTTTTTCTTCTCTCTATTTTTTGTTTTTTTTACTTCCTTTTCAAAAACATAAAACTAGAGGTTGTACATAGAATGTATTACGTTGTGACATAGTTGGCACCTAAAATTAGGTCCCACTGTATTGTTTTGTACTGTACTAACTTCTAATAAAATAAACAAATTCTGAAAATGAGGAGAAGATTTTTCCCAAATAACTTTTATGTTTACGAGGATGTTTCCGTCTCCGCACTAGTATCTTTGCTCCGCTGTGATGGGATCTTTGGTGCGGAGACGGAAGCCGGTTACGGAAATGGGGCCTAAAATTACCCGTGACCGTACTACGTCTTCCTCGTCGAGTGATCTATCTTGCTCGCTAGAGGACCTTTGATGCTGGCGGCCATCTTGAGGTACATCCCTTCCATGTACCCACTGCACTGGGCAGTGTCCAGCCCTCTCTGCAATCTCCTTCATTCTACGGGCCTTCACCAAGTTACCGAACCAGGCCCTGATGCAACAAATGACTATTCTCCTCACCGTATCGGTACTAGTTCGCCAAGAGTTTTAGGAGCAATAGACAATAGACAATAGGTGCAGGAGTAGGCCATTTGGCCCTTCAAGTCAGCACCGCCATTCAATGTGATCATGGCTGATCATCCCCAATCAGTACCCCGTTCCTGCCTTCTCCCCATATCCCCTGACTCCGCTATCTTTAAGAGCCCTATCCAGCTCTCTCTTGAAAGCATCCAGAGAACCGGCCTCCACCGCCCTCTGAGGCAGAGAATTCCACAGACTTAAACAAGAAGAAGTTTGGATGAATATTTTTACTGCTGTTTTTACTACTACAATATAGAATCTAATAATTAAGAGACTGTGTTTGGAAGATTTATCTTTTGACGGTTTTGAATGTCTTGAGGAGAGATCGTGAGTGCGTTGCGATTATCTCCTCAACCCCTGTCTTCAATCATAATTCTTCATTATGACACTTTATAAATATTCTTGTTTTGTTTTTTGTATGCTGTTTCACACTTGCTTTTTATTCTTTTATTCTGTTCGAAATCAATAATTAAATTTAAATTTTTTTTTAAAATAGTGACTAATGCCCCTGTCCCACTGAGGAAACCTGAACGGAAACCTCTAGAGACTTTGCGCCCCACCCAAGGTTTCCGTGCGGTTCCCGGAGGTTTTTGTCAGTCTCCCTACCTGCTTCCACTACCTGCAACCTCCGGCAACCACCTGCAACCTCCGGGAACCGCACGGAAACCTTGGGTGGGGCGCAAAGTCTCCAGAGGTTTCCGTTCAGGTTTCCTAAGTGGGACAGGGGGCTTAAAGGAGAGATTCCTAGAAACGAGATGAAAATCTGTCACTACACTCAACACTTGCCAAACTACATCCATCTGATGGCTGGTGGTAGAAGGCTTGCCAAGTGCAACCGGCGTTTTTCAATGCCAAATTCACCCTTATTTGACAGTAAAACCCAGATTGACATTTTAAAACAATTACACTTTGGCATTCCACCTGATTCTGCTGCTTTGGCACTGACAATTTAATAACTGGCACTGAGTAATAACTCTGAGCACTGGCTCTGGCCGCTTAAATCAGCTGCCCTGGACATTTTATGACTGTTTTTACTTGTATTTTAATCTTGCTGTTTTACCTGCATTTTTTTAAAACTATTCGTACTGTTTTATCAGGAACTGGATTGTTTTTATTGTTATTATGTGTGAAATGTTTAAGTTTTATTTATTTTTTATTTATTTAACCTTTATTTAACCAGGAGAAGTCTCATTGAGATTAAAAATCTCTTTTACAAGAGAGTCCTGGCCAAGACAGGCAGCAGCACAGTTCCACAGTTACAGACAATAATTTTAAAAAAACAACAGAGAACATATAAATAGAATCACAGTCAGAACATCATCAAACAAAGCATGTACAGACAGAAGAGCCCGCTTCAACATAATTAAGAAGGGATTTAAATCTGTTTATAGAAACCAGCTCCTTAAGTTTCAGTTCATTCTGCAGCTGGTTCTATGCGAAGGAAGCAGCATAACTAAATGCCCTTTTCCCCAGTTCAGTACGGACTTTAGGTACAGTTAGTAAGAACAAGTCCTCAGAGCGGAGCTGATAAGTTCCTGTGCTTTTTCGAATTACATACTTCTGCAGGTATGAAGGAAGAACACCGAGGATAGTCTTATAAATAAGGATATGCCAATGATGGAGTCTGCGGGTGGACAGGGCAAACCATCCAACTTGAGCATACAAAGTACAGTGGTGCATGAGGGTTTTAAAATTAGTAACAAATTTATGTGCGATGCTCCGGTATTCCCTGGGAAACGTCTTCTCATTTTGCACTGTACAACTGTTGCTTTGCAGGATGACAATAAAGGTTCATGATGATGATTGAAAATGTCTAATTTTGGCTAAATCTCCTCGCTAGACTGTAGGAAAAAAGTTACATTTACACCACTGCTTGTTTCCTGTTACTCGTCCCCGATATTATGTATTATAGACAATAGGTGCAGGAAACATAGAAACATAGAAAATAGGTGCAGGAGTAGAGGCCATTCGGCCCTTCGAGCCTGCACCGCCATTCAATATGATCATGGCTGATCATCCAACTCAGTATCCTGTACCTGCCTTCTCTCCATACCCCCTGATCCCTTTAGCCACAAGGGCCACATCTAACTCCCTCTTAAATATAGCCAAAGAACTGGCCTCAACTACCTTCTGAGGCAGAGAATTCCAGAGATTCACCACAAATGTTTTTCTCATCTCGGTCCTAAAAGATTTCCCCCTTATCCTTAAACTGTGACCCCTTGTTCTGGACTTCCCCAACATCGGGAACAATCTTCCTGCATCTAGCCTGTCCAACCCCTTAAGAATTTTGTAAGTTTCTATAAGATCCCCCCCTCAATCTTCTAAATTCTAGCGAGTACAAGCCGAGTCTATCCAGTCTTTCTTCATATGAAAGTCCTGCCATCCCAAGAATCAGTCTGGTGAACCTTCTCTGTACTCCCTCTATGGCAAGAATGTCTTTCCTCAGATTAGGAAAGTATTCATGCAGAAAGAAAGTTTCTATAAGATTCCCCCTCAATCCCCCCCCCCCCCCCACCCCCCCCATTCGGCCCTTCGAGCCAGCCATGTGATCATGGCTGATCATCCCCAATCAGTACCCCGTTCCTGCCTTCTCCCCATATCCCCTGACTCCGCTATCTTTAACAGCCCTATCTAGCTCTCTCTTGAAAGTATCTTGAGTATTGGTTCAACGTTCATTTATAAAACAGGAGGCAGGGAACAGGGGGTAAATTACACCAAAGTGGGTAAAAATGAAAAATGTTTGGGGTAATGAAGCCTCAATAAATAAATAAATAAAATGTGTTAAAAATATATACAATTTTATGCCATGATTTCCATTTATGCTTCATATATAAAGCACAAAAAATGGAAACTATTCCGCACAGTTCGCATTAACCAACCTGATCTCCCGGTGGCCCAGCCCTTCAACTGCCCCTCCCATTCCCAATCTGACCTCTCTGTCCTGGGCCTCCTCCATGGCCAGAGTGAGTCCCACCGTAAATTGGAGGAGGAGCAGCACCTCATATTTCACTTGGGTAGTTTACACCCCAGCGGTATGAACATTGACTTCTCCAATTTCAGGTAGTCCCTGCTTTCTCCCTCCTTCCCCTCCCCTTCCCAGCTCCCCCACAGCCCACTGTCTCCGCCTCTTCCTTTCTTCCTCCCGCCCCCCCCCCCCCACATCAGTCTGAAGAAGGGTCTCGACCCGAAACGTCACCTATTCCTTCGCCCCATAGACGCTGCCTCACCCGCTGAGTTTCTCCAGCATTTTTGCCTACATACTGATAATACATAAATTAGTAATAATACATACTAATAATACATAGTTTTCATGTGTTTTTCAACTAGTTTTCTGCAGTTCCCAGGTGGCCTGTGAGTCCCAGGACTGGCTGCAGCATCCCAGGTTGCGGAAACTAATTGAAAGACAATCCGCCTGTGGGCCGGATGATTTCGGGTTGTGGGCCGGATTCGGCCCGTGGGCCGTTGGTTGCCAACCCCTGCACTACGTAGATGAGACATAATATGCAATCTAACTTTGGGACGTTGTGGAATGCATATAGAAAGATGAAAAATGTAATATGCTATAGTGATAGCTAATAATAATGTTTTGAGTCATCTATGTATTGCTGTAGTGTCTCCTGTAAATAAATCTTACTCTAAGTTTTATTTCATTTCGAAAGATAACATTTTATTTTACGGTTTAGTAGTGTTTTTATTTTGAATCACATATATATAGAGGCACCATAATCTTTCCAGAGTCGAGGGCCTCTAAAGGTCTTAATCTGGCCCTGAACATCACCAATAGCATCTGCTGCCCAGCCACAAAGGGGAAAGTTCTTTGTTTTAGAGATACAGCGTGTGATCAGGCCCTTCGGCCCACTGAGTCCACACCGACCAGCGATCCCCGCACACTAACATCATCCTACACACACACACTAGGGACAATTTACATTTATGCCAAGACAATAGACAATAGACAATAGGTGCAGGAGGAGGCCATTAGGCCCTTCGAGCCAGCACCACCATTCAATGTGATCATGGCTAATCATCCCCAATCACTACCCCGTTCCTGCCTTCTCCCCATATCCCCTGACTCCGCTATCTTTAAGAGCCCAATCTAGCTCTGTCTTGGAAGTATCCAGAGAACCGCCCTCTGAGGCAGAGAATTCCACAGACTCACAACTCTCTGGGTGAAAAAGTGTTTCCTCGTCTCCGTTCTAAATGGCTTACCCCTTATTCGTAAACTGTGTGGTCCCTGGTTCTGGACTCCCCCAACATCGGGAACATGTTTCCTGCCTCTAGTGTGTCCAAACACTTAATACTCTTATATGTTTCAATATGATCCCCTCTCATCCTAAATTCCAGAGTGTACAAGCCCAGCCGCTCCATTCAAGACAATTAATTAACCTACAAACCTGTACGTCTTTGGGGTGTTGGAGGAACCGAAATATCTCGGCGAAAAACCCACGCAGGTCACGGGGAGAAGGTACAAACTCCGTACAGACAGCGCCCGTAGTCGGGATCGAACCGGGGGTCTCTGGTGCTGTGAGGCAGCAACTCTACCGCAGCTCCACCCGTGCAAAGCAATGAATTTTCTGGATGTTCGCAGCCGTGTCAAACGGATCAGAAGCTAATTTTAGAAACCTCCTCTGCCATCCTGTGGCTGAATATCCAATTAGCATAGATAGTGCAGGGAGAGATTTAGACTCACATAACAGCACAGAGCAGGAACAGGCCCTTCGGCCCACCATGTCTGTGCCGAACATGGGATGGCGGGACTGTCATATGAGGAAGGATTGGAAAGACTCGGCTTGTATTCACTGGAGTTTAGAAGAATTAAGGGTGGGAAATCTTATAGAAACATATAAAATTATAAAAGGTACACAAAATTGCTGGGGAAACTCAGCGGGTGCAGCAGCATCTATGGAGCGAAGGAAATAGGCGACGTTTCGGGCCGAAACCCTTCTTCAGACATTATAAAAGGACTGGTCAAGCTAGATGCAGGAAAAATGTTCCCAATGTTGGGCGAGTCCAGAACCAGGGGCCACAGTCTTAGAATAAAGGGGAGGTCAGTTAAGACTGAGGTGAGAAAAAACTTTTTCACCCAGAGAGTTGTGAATTTGTGGAATTCCCTGCCACAGAGGGCAGTGGAGGCCAAGTCACTGGATGGATTTAAGAGAGAGTTAGATAGAGCTCTAGGGGCTAGTGGAGTCAAGGGATATGGGGAGAAGGCAGGCACGGGTTACTGATTGGGGACGATCAGCCATGATCACAATGAATGGCGGTGCTGGCTCGAAGGGCCGAATGGCCTCCTCCTGCACCTATTGTCTATGTTTCTATGATGCCAAGAGCATCTCTTATCTCCATGCACAGAATCCATATCCCTCTGCTGATGTCATCAAGCTGGAAAGGGTGCAGAGAAGGTTGGCACGGTGGCGCAGCGGTAGAGTTGCTGCCTCACAGCGCCAGAGACCCAGGTTCGATCCTGACGATGGGTGCTTGTCTGTGTGGAGTTTGCACGTTCTCCCCGTGACCTGCGTGGGTTTTCTCCGGGTTCTCCGGCTTCCTTCCACACTCCAAAGACGCACAGGTTTGTAGGTTAATTGTAAATTGTCCCTAGTGTGTGCAGGATAGTGTTAGTGTGCGGGGATCGCTGGTCGGTGCGGACTTGTCGGGCCGAAGGGCCTGTTTCCGCGCTGTATCTCTGAAGTCGAGGAATAATCTCAGCCTCTCCATTCTGCGGACTCGGTGACTTAGTGCAGCTTAGTTTAAGAGACACAGTGCGGAAACAGGCCCTTCGGCCCACCGGGTCCGTGCCGACCAGCGATCCCCGCAGACTAACACTATCCTACACACACTAGGGGACAATTTACATTTACACCAAGCCAATTAACCTACAAACCTGGAAGTTTGTCTTTGGAGTGTGGGAGGAAACCGAAGATCTCAGAGAAAACCCACGCAGGTCACGGGGAGAACGTGCAAACTCCGTACAGACAGCACCCGTAGTCGGGATCAAACCTGGGACTCTGGCTCTGCGGCTCATCCAGTTAAAATGCTTTCTACAGCGCATCTGCCTCCGCCACCACCCCCAGCAGCAAGTTCCAGGCACCCACAAAAAATACATGCCCCGCACACGCCTCTCTCACCTTAAACCCTCCGCCATTTTAAACTTTGGGCTTTTAAGAATGGTGTCAATACCTGGTGACTCTTGCAAGCTGTCTGAGTAGGCTATTTAGTTTAGTTCACAGATACAGCGCGGAAACAGGCCCTTCGGCCCACCGAGTCCATGCTGGCCAGCGATCCCCGCACACTAACACTATCCTACGCACACACTAGGGACAATTTACACACACACCAAGCCAAACCCGAAAACCCACGCAGGCCACGGGGAGAACGCACGAACTCCGTACAGACAGCCGTAGTCAATAGACAATAGACAATAGGTGCAGGAGTAGGCCATTCGGCCCTTCGAGCCAGCACCGCCATTCAATGTGATCATGGCTGATCATCCCCAATCAGTACCCCGTTCCTGCCTTCTCCCCATATCCCCTGACTCCGCTATCTTTAAGAGCCCTATCTAGCTCTCTCTTGAAAGTATCCAGAGAACCGGCCTCCACCGCCCTCTGAGGCAGAGAATTCCACAGACTCACCACTCTCTGTGTGAAAAAGTGTTTCCTCGTCTCCGTTCTAAATGGCTTACCCCTTATTCTTAAACTGTGTGTGGCACCTGGTTCTGGACTCCCCCAACATCGGGAACATGTTTCCTGCCTCTAGTGCGTCCAAAACCGTTAACAAACTAGTCAGGATCGAACCCGGGCCCTCTGGCGCTGTGAGGCAGCAACTCTACCGCTGCGCCACCCTAAACTCCCCCCCCCTCGGCACCCTCTCTAAGATACAAACATCCATAGTGACACGGAATACTGGGGAAAATGGCAGAGGCTGCCGGTTGTCATGGAAACGCTCATCTTTTGCCTTTCATGGAGAGGAGAACGGAAATTCTGTGCAGAATTAGTCACCGCTAATCCTGTGACTCACTCGACCGTAACCTGACCTACATATCCACCCATTCCCAATCCTAACGCAAGCCTGTTATCCCAAAGGATGAGAGGTTTTGTAAGTTCGGTTTTTAGTTTAGAAACATAGAAACATAGAAATTAGGTGCAGGAATAGGCCATTCGGCCCTTCGAGCCTGCACCGCCATTCAATATGATCATGGCTGATCATCCAACTCAGTATCCTGTACCTGCCTTCTCTCCATACCCCATGATCCCTTTAGCCACAAGGGCCACATCTAACTCCCTCTTAAATATAGCCAATGAACTGTGGCCTCAACTACCTTCTGTGGCAGAGAGTTCCAGAGATTCACCACTCTCTGTGTGAAAAAAGTTTTTCTCATCTCGGTTTTAAAGGATTTCCCCCTTATCCTTAAGCTGTGACCCCTTGTCCTGGACTTCCCCAACATCGGGAACAATCTTCCTGCATCTAGCCTGTCCAACCCCTTAAGAATTTTGAAAGTTTCTATAAGATCCCCCCTCAATCTCCTAAATTCTAGAGAGTATAAACCATTCTAGAGGTATACAGCTCAGACAGAGGCCCTTCGGACCACCGAGTCCGCACCGAATGGGCGACGTTTCGGGTCGAGACCCTTCTTCAGACTGAGGTTGGTTTGGTTTGGTTAAGGGATACAATGTGGAAACAGGCCCTTCGGCCCACTGAGTCCAAGCCGACCAGCGATCCCCGCACATTAACACTATCCTACACACACACACACACAC